>NW_010564634.1:0-319 GCF_000687285.1 Phaethon lepturus | reverse complement strand
TTGGGGGGGGCTGGGGTGAAGGATGAGGCACCACCACGCCGGCCAGAGCAATGCACGGATCCTGCCCTCCGCACATGCCTCCAACCCCACTGTTTGTGCCGTGCAAAACGAGGCCTTCCAGGCACCGGAGGACCGCGGCACAGCCCTCAGCAAGCAGGATTTTCAAAGCCATTTCCTCTTGAGTATTAAAAAGTAGCAATAACAGGCTTCATTGCCAGGGTGATCTCCCCAAGTCCTCTCCACGGTGCAATAACGTTGGCAAACGCAGCCCACGCCAGGCACATTTACTGCCTTTGCAAAAACAGTCCTCAGGGGGAGA
>NW_010564633.1:0-3122 GCF_000687285.1 Phaethon lepturus | reverse complement strand
CCTGTGGCCGTTCCCACGGGCTGGGCTCCGCTCAGCGCGGCTGCAAGTGCGAGCGAGCTGGGGGGGCTCAGCCTGGAGACGAGAAGGCTCCGGGGACACCTTACTGCAGCTGCCAGGGCTGAGAGGGGCTTAGAAGAAAGATGGGGACAGAGTTTTTAGCACCTGGAGCGATGGGAGAAGGGGTAATGGTTTTAAGCTAAAAAAGAGCAGATTTAGACTAGATCTAAGGCAGAATTTTTTCACAACGAGGGTGATGAAACCCTGGCCCAGGTTGCCCAGAGAGGTGGCCGATGCCCCATCCCTGGACACATCCCAGGTCAGGTTGGACGGGGCTCTGAGCAGCTTGATCTCATTGAAGATGTCCCTGCCCGCGGCAGGGGGGTTGGACTAGATGGCCTTTAAAGGTCCCTTCCCACCCAAAGTTTTCTGTGTTTCTATGATTCTAAGTGTGAGCTGAACAGCAGGGAGAAGGTTCAGTCTGGCCTGAGAGCCCAGCAGCTGCACAGGGGTAAAACTCGGCTTCATCAGCCTAATGGAGGGGCTGGGAGCAAAGTTTGGAGTTGGGCTGGGCTGTGGGGCTGGTGCCAGTTGGGACCAGTGAGCTTGGAGACCTCAAGGTGGGGAGTTTGGTCTCTTGGGGCAGTTTGGAGATAGCTGAGATGGCTGCAAGATGACGCTGATGTGGCAGAGTCTCGCGCCTTCCCTTGCAGGGGCTCTGCCATGGCACTCGAAAACGATGCCAAGGTGCGAACATCAAGCCTGTGGTCTTAACTCTTACCCTACGTTGATGGCGAAGGTGACTCTCACCCAGGTGAAGGTTCGGTCCCGGCAGAACTGCCTTAAAGGTGGGGGTTTGTCAGGCTGACAGTGAGAGTCATGAATGGAGCAGGGCGGTTTTGGCAGAGAGGGGAAGGGGGCTATGGCGTGTTAACAGCTTGTTTTCTGTTTCCGTCTGCAAGCCTCGAGCAGCATTTGGGGGCTGTGTGTGCTCTGGGGCCACTAATCCCCAGGCCCCGCTGTAGGAAGTCACTGACCCGTCACACAGGTGGGAACGCCAGAGACCAGGAATTTCTCTCTGGCTACAGCTTCCATCAGCTGATACTTCTGACAAAACACTTGGCTTCTCCACTCCCCCCTTGGCAGCCCCTGGGCTGCAGCCTGCAGTGCTGCCTGAGACCGCGCTGAGCTCTGCCGTGCTCCGTGCTGTCGAATCCTGCTCGGGGTTATACCTTGCGCAGGGCTCGGAGGGCTCCCAAATGTCAGACTCGCTGCTCAACCACTCCTGGCCATCGTTTTCAAAGCGCTGGAAGAAGAGATGGTCTTTTAAGCGAGGTAACGGCCTTGCGTGCGGGGAGAACGGTCTGAGCCGTGCGTCGGGAGCTGGGCTGCTGCAGGGGGGTCGGGAGAGCCCGTCCCGCACGAGCAGGTAGCATCGAGCGCTGGGGACCCCGGGCAGGGCTTGGTGTTGGGTGCACCCCGCTCCTCTCTGCAGGGGACACTGCCTAAATGTTGGTTAATGCTTCTCCTTCCATTTCATCTTCTTTTCAAGGCACGTTAACGCTTTTAGGAGCTGGGTAAGGGGTTAATTATCAGCTTTCTGGTTTTGTAATAAATTTGTTTGGTTGCTGCCAGCGAGTTGGAGGTCGCGGTGTTTGCAGACAGCTCTCTCCATGGCTGCCTGGCGAGGGCTGAGCCGTATGTCGAGAGTCCGGTGTTTGAGCAGATGCTGGGGAAAAGATTCCTCCAGCCTCTCAGGGAGGGCTGATGAGTGGAGCCCCCGTGTTCAGAGCAGAGGCTGAGCCGTGGCGGTTCGGGTGGCACCAGCTGGGCTTCACGGTGCCTGACAGCAGGGACGGGAAATGCCAGCAGTGGTGTGAGCTGGCCTCATTCCTGCACGCAGTGCCGTGACTTGGAACGAAGGAAGCGACAGCCCCGGGAAGCCGGACGCTTGCGGTCCCGGAGGAGCTGGACACTGCTGTCCTTGCCTGCAAACACTGTCTTCAGGCTGATGCTTTCGGGTACCTTTATCTGTGGCGTTAGAGCTCTTGAAAACTCTTTCTGCCTTATTATTCCCCTTGCTCCCTGTTCTCTTCCAATGTGGATGTGCAGGAGACCACGATCCAAACTGAACAGTCAAAGGAAGGTTAATTCAGAGCAGGAGGCCGGGTCGTGCAGGCTCTGATCTGTGGTGAGCCCCGAGCAGCTCCCCTGTGCCCCGGCTGGGACACCCCGCTCCAGCCTCCCTCCTGCCGTGCCTGCTGGGGCGGTTACGGGCTCACTGGGAAGGCTCAGCTGGGCTAATTTCTATAATAAATCAACCAGCCTTATGGTGCTCACAAGCACTGACTGCTTTGGAAGTAAAGCCCTCTCCCTCCAGCATGTGCTTGCAGAGCAGTTTGTCCCACCGAGGCTCGTGCTGTGGGCACAAAACACTCGGGTCTCACTCAGCTCCACTCCCGGCACTGGCTTTCTGCGCCGCGGCACTCGCCGGCCCGCGTGCGACCTTCCCTCGGCGCCCGGCAGAGCCGCTGGAGGAAGCTGCACAGTGACTTTCTTGTGACCGGGAGAGTATCAGCGGGGCTGCAAACCCCTCTCAGCTCGGCCGAGACCCTTCGGCTGAGAGGGAGCTGAGGACTGTGCTGGCTCCCCACTCCCCTGGCCCTTCATGCCCAAAAACGAGGCCCCGAACGCAGCGATAAGAGAGCAGCTCGCTGCACAGTGTGTTGTGGTGTAGGACGGCTTATCTACTCCCCTCCTCCAGCCCCGGCCGCATGAGCCAATCCCCACGGCTGCCAACGGCCGACGATGTGGGGCCCAGACCAGGCGAGGGACTGCACTTCATCCCATTTTGGCATGGAAAGCTTAGCGCTTGCTTTACAGAGGTTTCACCCCATAGCTCTGGACATCCTGCACGGGGTCAGCAGGGCAGGAGCCAGGACGAGACGGAATACTTCGTGCTTCTTGTCTGTGGTGCTCCCCGTGGTTCCCCAGCAGATGCTCTGGTCTTCTGTTTCCTCCCGTGAGCGTTTCACGTAGCCAAACTAACCCGTGCCTTTGTCCCGCCGCGCTTGGTGCGGCCTTTCCCCAGCGGAAATGCAGCGAGTGTTTGATGCCTGGAGGAC
>NW_010564632.1:0-2922 GCF_000687285.1 Phaethon lepturus | reverse complement strand
ACAGATTTGAGATACTTCTATATTTTTACATATAGCTGCATTTTGTGCACTTATGTTTGAGTTTCAACCTAAAATCTAAGATGTGAAACTGTTTTAAATATAGTGCCTGTCTGTGAAGATCAAACTCTCGGCTGCAGTTGGGGGGGGGGGGGGGAAGGGCGGCCGGGTTGGGTGGGTTTTTTGGGGGGGCTACAGTGCTGCTGGTTTGGGAGGTTTTGCTGCTTTCTGGGGTTTTTCAGGTTGTCCTGAGGATTTGCAGAGAGATGAATGGAAGCCACATTCTCTCCCGTTGGTTGTGAAGAGGTGGGGAGAGAATTGCGCAATTAAAGGCTGGGGAAAAACCACCCCCAAACCCGACTGGCTCTGCCCCTGCAAAGGTCTGTGCCGGCCTGCGTGGTTGTCGGTGGGTTCTTGCACACCGACACGGGGCTGGGTGAGTGTGAGCCGGAGGAAGGCTGAAGTTCTCATGCTATCTCAGGACACAGCTTGGAGTTAACTGTCTAAACGAACTCTCCTCATGGTGGGTTGAAAAGAAGAGGAAAAAGAGAACATGCAATGTCTCAGTGATAGAAAAGTGCAGACATTAGGAAAAGTATATGATCCAGGATTGCATGATTGAAAAAAAGGAAAAATGCCCAGCAAACTAAAATGTTGTTATTTTAACAGAAAATCCAATGTTTCTTAAAAGCAAATGAAAATTAATGTGGCTTTTAACTTCCTGTGTTGTTATTTCAGAGACACTCTGGGACTCAAAAAAAGCTGCTGTAGCTTATTTTTTACCAGAACTTCAGACAGCGATGAGGGTACAGGGTGGCTGGGGAGAAACTGAGGCGATCTGTGTCTTAGGGTATACCGTAACGTAAGAAAGTGGGGCACCTTCTTTATTCTCAGAAAACTCAGGATGGGGTGGAGGAACTGGCTTCATGCTGAGGAGTCCAGAATCCTTTTGCCCCTCATTCACTCTTTGCCTCTCTCCCTTTTTTTTTTTTCTTTAAGAGAGGGAGGGAGCTCTGGCCTTTCCTGTCACTTTGTCTGACTCATGTCATTCCCTTTTGTTCTAATGTGGCATATCACAGGAGAGGTCACGTTAATGGCTGTGTAAGATACATAAAGATAGTTTTACTGGTTAAGAGAAATGGAGTGACACACTCCTTCCTTATAAATGGGGAAAGGTTATGTATGGGCGGAGAAAGGTTGGAGATAAGCTGTGGGGTACCAGCTGGGAAGGAGGAGCAGGAATTTGTGGAGACGAGGAAGCTGGAGGTATGTGGCAGAACTACGGTGAGCAGAGGAAAAATGTAACAGAAAAGTGGAAGGATAAAAAAATGAAAGAATGGGCAGGATAAGGCGGGAAAAACAATGGGGAAGACACATCACAGCTAGGAAGGAATGTAAACTATGTTAGAAACTATGTTAGACCCTTTTGCTGACATACTGACAGTCACAAAAGCATTTCCAGTAAACAACAGATACTACATTCTCAGCACGTATGAGTGAAGACTACTGAGGAGATTAGAAAATAGTCTAAAAAATGTGAAACATTTCCTCCCCTCCTCCTTTCCCCTGATGTCTTCTCCATTCCCCAACTCCAGCACAAACATAAATTCTGGATAGTTTTTATAGTTGAAACCAATTTGGTTTCACGCACAAAGTACACCTGAAATGGATTCAGGATTTAGAAAATGCTCTTGGAGAAAGTGCCCTCAGATGCCACTGACACCGCATATAGGTTTACAAGCTCTTGGCACATTGGCATTGCCTGTGTTGGAAGAACTGTTGAATTGTTATTAATTTTATTTCGCAAGCATGTACATTCATTTGTGAGATCTGTGGCAAAAGAAATGACAGTTTGCTCTGGGCTTTAAAATCTTTAATGAGATTTCTGAGATAGATTTCCCTCCCTCTAACTAGGAATGCTGACTGGAAAGTTTGGGGGATTGGGGGAGGGGAGAGAGAAGGAATTTTGCCTGCACAGCAATTCAGACAATGTCTAGACAAGATCTGAAATAGAAATTAATTAAGGCTTTTTCTTACCTGAAGAAAATAAGAAGATATCATGTAACTGATTGCCCCATCAATAGAAATTCCTTGAAGTTGACTTATGTTGGACTAATACCTCTTCTCAACGGAACTGCAAAAAAACCCCCTAGTCTTTTGAGAGGGAAATACTTTATCAGTGCCATTTGCAGATTCAAAGCAACATAGCTGGGATTATCCCTGAAAGGATGGCAATTTGTGACGGATGATTGCTCCTTAGATTTTTCAAAAAGAGATTTAATTATGAAGCATATAGTGACTAGGGGATGAGGAATCGCATACAAAAGCATTTGCTTTCTGTCCGCTGTCTGATGAAGTCAAGAAGATCAGAAAACCAGGTATTTCTTTATAAGATTTATTTCTTATTCTGACCAGATGTGCTTGGCCTAAATGATGTAACCTTTCCATCAGAAGTCCCCCACAAACAAGAAAATCTTGTTATATAAAATATTGTTATATTAAAGTTGTGCTAGCTGGTCCTTTCACTCTTCTTTCCCTTCTTCCCCCCACCCCTCTCTCTGTGTTAGGACTTAAGGAACAAGCTGGGTTTGGACTCTGGAAACAGATTTTTTTCAGCTGCAGGAACCTTAGAGAAAACGGGTGTAAGTATGAAGTGAGGCGTTCAGTTTAAACGTGAAACAGCTTGACAACAAGGGCTTCATCTTAAATGTACACAAAATGATTCCTCCAGGAACACATGGAAGATGAAGTGTCATTCACTCAGGGTTTTTTAATTTTTTTTTTTTTATCCTGCTTTATTTTGGATCCCATGGTTGAAGACGTTACATGCAAGTGCAGGATAGTCAGGAATAACCGGACTGTTTCTACGTCTGTTCTCTTCCTTCTGGTTTCGTCCGAGTCTCCCCGTCGAGGGAAAGGCAGCCC
>NW_010564631.1:0-721 GCF_000687285.1 Phaethon lepturus | reverse complement strand
AATGGTTTGGTGATCAGGCTGAAATTTGGTAACCAGAGTCTGCACCATCCAGTTATTCCCAAGAACCCTCGCAGGTTTTTTTCTTAGATCGGGGGGAGCTATCCGACAAATAGCTTCCTTTCTCTCTGCTCCAAGTTTTTCACCTGAGGTATCTCAAATCCCAAGTAAGCTACAGTGGTCTGTATTATTTGGGTCTTTTTCTGAGATACCTGGTATCCAGCCAGTCTCAGGAAATTCAGCAAATCTATGGTTGCAATTTTACATTCCTGTTCAGTTCCTGCTCCTAAAAGTATGTCATCTACATACTGCAACAAGGTAGTGGAAGGATTCTTACCTTGTAATTCTTCTAATTCTTTGGCAAGTAAGTTACCAAACAGGGCTGGACTGTTTTTAAATCCTTGGGGCAGCATGGTCCAGCAGAGTTGTACTTTCCTACCGGTGGTGGGACTTTCCCATTCGAAGGCGAAGATCTTCTGGCTTTCTTCTTCCAAGGGGATGCAGAAGAAGGCATCTTGCAGATCTAGTACAGTAAAATACATATTGCCCTCAGGTATAGCAGACAACAAGGCGTAGGGATTAGGTACCACTGGGTGTATGTCTATTGTAACCTTAGTAATTTCCCTCAAGTCCTGTACCAATGTATACTCTTGAGTTCGGGGTTTCCTGACTGGTATGATTAGAGTGTTATACTCTGATTGGCATTCTCGTAGCAAACCATATT
>NW_010564630.1:374-1336 GCF_000687285.1 Phaethon lepturus | reverse complement strand
CCTTCCAGAGAGCGAACCTTGATGGCTGTCTCCTTCTGTCCGCCAGCCCCATCCTCAGCCCTTCTTAAGCTCTGTAGGAACCGCCCCTACCAGCACCGGCCCTGGGGCCTCCACGGCTTTCCAGCCCAAGGGGTATTTCCAGAGGGAGGTTTCTGATTTTCTTCCAAGTTCAGCTCTTGCACAACACCCAGAACCACAGCCAAGGGCTGTGCCAGCAGCCCCAAACCCAGGAGACCACTTGGTCTGAAGGGTTCCCGTATGGCTGGGGGGGGCCGCGTTTTTTTTCCATCCCCCCCACCAGGCAGCCCTGCACAGGGACCTGCACCCCAAGATGCAGCCAAGATCCCATCCATTCCCTGGTTCTCACAGGGCTCCACCGTTCCCCCTGGAGCCCCTGGCAAACCAGCCCTTTTCACGCCGTCACAGCTGAAATGAGCCGTTGTGGGGCTGGCTGGGATCATCTGTCTATGGCAGGGGCCATCTCAGACCCCGTGCCCCAAAAGCAGGGCCAGGGTCCGTGTTCAGCATCGCCGGCGACCATGACTGCGTCTGGCACGCAGGGCAGAGGGACGGAAGCCCCCGGCTGCAGCGTCCACCCGGGGCACGTCCCACCAAGACTCCTGCGGGAACATGGCCTCGGGAACGGGCAGCCCCCGTCGCAGCCTGTGCTGCCCCGACACGTGGGGTTTGGAAAGAGGATCCACAGGGCAGAGGGAGGAGGTTTCCAGCCCCAGGCTCGGGTGCTGCTCAGCAGGGCTGCAAACAGCATTTATTCCCAGAACAGCGTGTTTTCAAGGATGGGAGTAGGTGTTCCTGGGAAGGTTGCTTTTATGGTTTAGATGGAGAAAGTGTTACCACGTGGAAGGTGTTGGTTACCCCACGTTGCCTAGCCCCAAGGCCCTGGCACAGCCCCAGCGCTTGTCTTCTGTCTCATGGCAGGTCTGGCATCGCTGCCTCGCTCC
>NW_010564630.1:0-274 GCF_000687285.1 Phaethon lepturus | reverse complement strand
CAGCCCTCACCCTCCTGCTGCAGAAGGTGGAAAGTCGGCGCAGGATCTAGCCGTTTCCCATCCGAGAACTCTGGAGAGGCAGCTCCGGGCACTGGGCGTGTCACGCATCCTTTCGGGAGGCAAGGTAATTAATCCTCTGATGGTCTGGGAGGCCTCTGAGCAAGGGAAGTGCTCTGTAAACAGCTGCCATCAAATATGCACATTCAGCTGAAGCTGGGTGATGAATGGCTCTGGGGTTTTTGTTCCTTCCATCCTGTGTTAACAGAGCCACTTC
>NW_010564629.1:0-801 GCF_000687285.1 Phaethon lepturus | reverse complement strand
ATTTTTAGCCAGAAAAAAAAAGAAGTTACCCAGGGAGGGGTGTCCAGGACTTGTGCAAGCCCTTCCTGGGTTCCCATTGCCCCGTTCAGGCTTTAAAACCGGGTGCTGGAAGCATCCTTGAGACCGCTTCCTCCCTTCCCTCGCTTTACCGACGCAGGGATGCTCGCGTGAGGATACAGCGAGCCGGAGCTGAGGCAAAGCCGGGGGTGAAAACGCATCGCACAGCCCGGGTAGTGATGCCAGGGCCGGATCCTGTGCGGGTCTGAAGGGTGCTGGGGCTTCTCTGGAGCCCCGGGGCAATTCGGTCCATCAATTTTGGGCCTCGCAGCCTCACGGCCGTGCCGCGGTACCCGCCTCCGCACGCCCCATTACGGGTTTCGATTAGGCTGGGCGTAAAGCAGCCGCCGCGGCCACGGAAAAGGAAGCAATAAAGCTCAGTGGATTGGAGGAATTAAAACAGCTGGAGGAAAAAAAAGAAAAATAGCTTTTCTGTATTTTTATGGTTGCTATTTTATGGCTAATTTTCTTCCTGCTTCGCAGCCTGAATCGCGGGGCGAGAGATTGGGTTGAAGGTGGGGTTTGGGCAACCGCTGGTGGGGAAAGAGCTGGGCTTTTGGGCAGCACAGGGACCCCTCCACCTCCTCCCTCCCACCTATTTAATAAGCGGAATTGAGGTTTAACGACCTGTTATTTTTAAAGCCAGATGGCTTAAAGTACAGAAAGATATTAGGACCATGAGGGCTGGGTTTGAATTCATCCAAGGGCTCCATTTATCCATACAAAGGGCTGGAGGAGGAGAGC
>NW_010564628.1:1522-1814 GCF_000687285.1 Phaethon lepturus | reverse complement strand
ATCTATCTATCTATTTATTTATTTATTTCCCTTCCGCGCCAAGCGGGAAGAGCATCCCACCGGGTTTTGGTTGGGGGTTGCTTGGCCCTGCTTCCCTCACCCGGGTCTGGGTGCCGGCAGCGGGTCCCAAAGCTGGTGGCACACAGGGCAGGTCTTTGGTGCCGGCTCTCCACGGTGGGAAAGCGGGTTCTCGGGGTGTTGTGGTGCTGGTCCCCAGCTCAACTTCATTTCCAAGGGAGATCAAGGGCACCCCGGTATCACCACTGGAGCCCCCCTTCCCCATCCTGCGTCC
>NW_010564628.1:0-1480 GCF_000687285.1 Phaethon lepturus | reverse complement strand
CTGGGGCATGGTGGAGGGCTGCAGTGGGGCTGGTCCCACCGTGGGACCCACAGCATCGCTCCAGTGCGAACCTTGCGCCTGGAAATAGGTGTAATGGTGAAATAATGGAGCAAATATTAAGAAATTCTTAAGTACCTAGAGAATAACCGAGTTAAATTATACCAGAGGAGCTCAATTGCCTTGCTTAGATTGATTGAATTACTAAATGAGCCTGACTAATGGAATGGAGTGGATATATCGGACTTTTACTCAAGATCCTGAAATAATTTCTCTAATAAGATTGTGAGCCATTAATTGAACTTGGCTTTGATCCTGGACGCTGTCGCATGCACCGAAACCCAGCAGTATGATCTATGCCCCCACGGCCGCCGGCACCTCCCCGCCGGTCGGCTTGGAGGGCGGCCAGGGAGTTTGCTCTGTGTGTGGGGGTCCCAATGCACCCACGCCACGACCTGCGGTGGGGCGGGGACCCCAAAACATCCCGTCTCTGCAGCGCTCCTGCCCGCTGGCAAAACCCACCCTGACAGCGGGATGCGCTGAATTCCCAGCAGCTGATTGCCTGGCCGGGGGTCCCAACCCCGGTTCCCACCGCCGTGGGGTGGATTTGAGATGGGTGCTTTGGGGTTTACATCTCCGGCAAATCGGGGGGTGCCACCTTCTTCCTACGCCCTCCTGGAGTGGTTGGTGCTGCTGGTGGGACGTTGTCCGTCGCACCCCGAGCGCTGCCCAGCCTGTGGTGTAGGTGCTTCCCTCCCCAGCGCTTGCCTCCTCCTTTTTTCTTCATCAAACCTGTCCCGTCCCCGAGATCTCGGTGCTGCTGCACCTCCTTCCCCTTCTGATGCTTTGGTACTTGCTTTTCACTCTGGATGTGTCCTCTTGGGTGCTGGCAGCAGAGGCCAGCGTGCCTCAAAGGGTGCCACCAAGGGCTGGGGGCTTGCAGAGCTTCCATTTTTAGAGGGGGACCTGCCGAGGGGATGAAGGAGCACCTCGTGGGACAGGACGGGCTCATCTAATAGGGTTTGGGTGCAGACCGCTGGTGGGACCCCATTCCTGCCCTGGCTCTTGGCCGTGCAATGTAAACCTGACCTCTCCACATCCCTTTTCCAGCTGAAGGACGGGGCCAGAGTGGGCGAGGTGACCTGCTCGGAGCCACCGAAGCACCGAGCGTGCCCCGTGCCTGATCACACACCCTCTCCCAGGCGATGGGACCCAGCACCAGCCTCAGCTACCAAGGACAGCCCGTAAACCCCCGCGGCCGGCGTGGAAAACGCCGCAGGAAAGTGGGCAGCATCCCTGGGAGGAGCACGGGGTCCCCCGTGGCCCAGCCTGGGGCGACCGAGGCTCAGGAGGGAGGCACAGGGTGCACCTCCCCATCCTTGTGGACACCTTGCCCCCATGCTGCGCCTAGTGCCCACCCACCCTCTTACTGGGAGCGCAGGTTTCGGTGGCGCGGCAGATGTAGAGGGGCCTCTTGTATATT
>NW_010564627.1:598-981 GCF_000687285.1 Phaethon lepturus | reverse complement strand
GAGGGGCCGGGGTGCAGAGCGGAAAAATACCTCATAAACAGAGAAATTCAGATCACCCGTAAAGCTTTTTCAGGTCAAAGGGAGAAACGGATTTTTAATGGAAAATGGAAGTTACGGGATTGGCGATGGTTATGTGACAGACGCATAGAGTTAAATCCATATAATCTCCTTTCCCATTTAGCGTTGAGCACCATCCTAATTCCATGTTTCATAAAACTGCCTCCAAATCACTGAGCGAGATTAAAAATTTAAAAATATTGCAGCGCTACTTCTAAACCAGCAATCACCGCTCACATCTGGTCAGATGTGCTGACCCCAACCTAAATACCGAGGGCATTAATTCACGGGAACCTGAAAAGAAGAGGCTAGAGGAGCCGCCAGAA
>NW_010564627.1:0-545 GCF_000687285.1 Phaethon lepturus | reverse complement strand
CGGGGGCCCCCCGCCCGCCGGTAGCTGGAAGCGACACAAAGCCCGGCGCGTAGCCGGACGCCGTCTAGCGTGCCCTGAAAGGCGTGTATTTTAAGTTACCAGAGCGCAATCTTCTCCAATTGTAGAAAATTACAACCTAGAGGTATTGAAATATTAATATCTCTGAGCTGGCAGAAGCAAGTCATTTTGCCGTCGTCCCTTGGGAATATTTGCTGGTCTTGACCGCCGGACTTCCCAAACCGCGACACCTCCAGCGGCACGGCCACCCTCGGCACCGCAAGGCGCCGCGCAGCAAGCGCTCGTTTGCTCTAACGAGGGGCTAAGGCGGAGCGGCCGTAAGCCCACCCCAGGATCTGTCACCAAGCCACGTATCTCGGCACCCCGGAGCCAGCCCCGTGCCCACCCACGCCCAGCGAGTTCCTCAAGGCTGAGCAAGGTCTTTCGCACGCCAGCAACCGGGTGGAAACCCGGCAGCGACGGGAAAAGGCCAAACAAGTTGCGTTGCAAGGGTGTTCCTGCAATCCTCCGGGCACGGGCGGTCCAGC
>NW_010564626.1:4343-4707 GCF_000687285.1 Phaethon lepturus | reverse complement strand
TGGCTTTTTTAACCTCCCGCATGCCCAAGTCCTCACTCCCTGCTTGTTCTTCAGGGCTCTCCCGTGGGGTGCGTGTTCCTAAGCAGAGGGGATTTTGGATTTCAATGGCCAGGGCAAGCGGGAAGGATCTCAGGCCTTGGGAAGGAGCCTTGCTGCCTTCCATGGCCGCTCCCAACCCCAGGCCAGCAGGAGAAATGAGCAGCGATGGCCTTACCCACGAGCTACACCAACAACACGGTGACGAATTCATGCCAAGGAAGGACGTGACAGCTGTCACCCCGAATCCGTGTGACAGCCGGGGAACATCCCCCTGCTCCAGTGGGTGCGGGAGGCCGGTGCTTGTACTGAAGCAAGGGCTTCCAGA
>NW_010564626.1:0-3892 GCF_000687285.1 Phaethon lepturus | reverse complement strand
CCCCACATCAGCCGCATCCGCATCCGCGGCGTGGCCCGGAGCCTGGCACACGCCCACGCTGTGGTGTCTCGCGCAGGGCAGCGGTACCCAGCTCCGTGGCACGGGATGCTGGTTGTGGGGAGGGAGAGGGTGGGCTTTGCAAGTCCTAGGGTTTTCTTCGTGAATGTAAAGCTGGGGGAGATGCGTACATCCCACCTCTCCTCTCTGGAGCAGGGACATCCTCGTACCCATGAAAAAGCAAAGGATGCCACACTCCGTGTGCGGCTGGACGGTGTGGGGTGTAGGTGCTTACCCCAGTCGAGGGAGCAGAGAGCGTTGGTTTGCCCAGGACAAAACAAAGAGCCCATATCCCCGAGTGGGCTGGACCCGCGCCTGCCCCAGCAGCAAGTGCTCCCTGCTCTTCCCTCCCTGCCCTGTGCCAAACCCGCTCCTGGGAGACCCTGAATGGTTCTTTTCAGGCTTTTGTTTTTTGGCAGCTGTGTTTTTGTTTTCTTTGCCCCTCTCTCTCCCCTTCGCGCTCTGGTTACTCGGTAGGCTCAGCTCCAGTGTTTACCCTCCTCGGCTCTGCCGTGCTTCCCCTGCTGCCGACCCCCTGCTCGCCAGTGCCAGAGAGATGAAAAGACAGAGCTTCGGTGCTCCTGCTGTTTGCACGGTCTCCTGGGCTCCGCAGAAATGTTTAACTCCAAGTGTTGAAACCGAATATTTCCTGCTCTGAAAGCCGAGGGCTCGATGCGCAGACGCACCCCTGCATGGAGGAATTTGTCCACGGGCTCCGTCAAAGGGCATCTGCAAACCGATCCCAGCCTAAGCGGGGACCGAACCGAACCCTCCTGATCCCGCTGGGGATCGAGGGCCAGATCCTGCCCTCAGTTTCAGCGATACGGAACCAATATAATTCCCCTGAGTCAGGTCTGATTCACCGCGAAGCGACGGCTGATGGGACCGGGGCTCCGGGCTGGGAGCTGGGCTCAGGTACCGGGGATGCAAGCGTGGCGCTGAAGAGACGTGAAGGCATGAAGCCATCCCTGCTCCCACCCTGCCTCTGTGCCCCGGAATGGAGGGCTGACAGCACCACGAGGCATTTGCAGGACAGGACTGTGTCACTTAGAAGGGGAAATGCTGTTTTGGAGAGCGTTTAAGTGAAGAAAAAAGGGACCTAGCCTGCCAGCAGCCATGACAGCACGTGACGGATACAGCCCCACTACGCAGCAAGGACTAAACGATGCTCCCAAGTCACTCTGAATGAGCAGAGTTTACAAGGCGTGAGGGCTCGCTCTTCCCAGGAGCTCAGCAAGTTGCCAAATGAATGAAATAAATTGTTTATAACTCAATCGCTCAGCTCCGCTGACGGCTTGTTGCACAGCCAGGTGCCTCCCCAGGGACTGCCGCGGCGGGCGGCGCAGGCGGTGGCGGCGGGCAGGGAGCACTGACGGGGGCACCTTCCCTGCTGGGGATGCGTTCGCTCCTTCCTAACAGCCCTTCGCCAGGCAGACCCCAGGGCATCTGCTCAGGTTTCGGGTCATCTTCTCCCCACACTCTCCTTCCTCGCTGCCGTCTGAAACCTGCTCCTGGGAGGACCAGCTCTTCTCTCCTAACTCCTGATTTCTCCTAGCTCAAACTGTTTTCCACTTGTCTGAGTACCAAACTCCCCCTCCTTCTGAGATGCCTCCCTCCATCTCGCCCTCCTGTTTCCTCTCTCTCCCTCTTAAACACTCCATCATTTAAACCCAATCAAAGCCGGTTGATCTGAAACTCTTCTGAATAGAAATGACCCCATGCGGGAGCCCTGCGGCCCCGTGCGCCGCTTCGGGGGCCGCGCTGAAACCAGGTGGGTGGTAATGGAAGTGCTGACACAGGCTCCTTGACAGCATCGCCGCTGCCAGCGCCTGTAATAATCCCTCCCGGCTCCCCCGCAACTCGGTTTCCACGGCGATTATTTTCCATTCGATGATGGGCTTGCTGTTATTTGTGTACTGATAGCAGATATCTTGTGTGACAAGCCTGCTTTCCTTCCAGCTCAAAAAACAATAATTCAAAGAAAGCCCCATATTAGCTTGGAAATAGCCAAATGCTCGCTCTTCTCCCGGTGAGCCCGCGCCGCAGCCGAGGAGGCTCGCAGAATCCTGACAGTAAGTGGCAGCCTGCAGCCGGGGGAGGATGACAACGGCGGGGACGGTTCATGTGTCAGTGCAGAGCACCCCGGAATAACAGCGGAGGCAGAAAGTATTTGGTAATAAAGCGAGAGAGCAGGAATAACGTTGTTCATCACTCTCCCATCTCCCTGTTATTTAATGGTGCGCTCCCAGTGCCATCCCCATGGGGCTGCATCCCGCCTGCCAGGCGCTGCCTTGGATCCTGCTGGTTTTGACTGGGGCCAAAAGGTATGTGGCCCCCGAAAACCTGCACGGGGGGAAAGCTCGAAGTCAGGGCACATCCCACTCCTTTCAGCAGGCCCTTCCCCTCCCCCAGGCCAGGCCGGCCATGCGGGATGCAGACACTGGCTGTGCAGGACACAGACCTCGGCTGTGTGGCATGCGGACCTCAGCCTGCTGCCCGGGACCGGGCACCCTGGATCTGGCCCCTCCTGCGCTTGCCCTGCCAGGCGCCAGGGATGGCGATGGGCAGTGAGATGACTCCAGATTTGTGCGTTTTGGCTGGGTTCAGCATCTGGCTGTAACCGCATCCACAGCACGACCTAACTCTGCAAACAGCCCGTGGTGCAGCAAGCGCACCCGGGTCACCAGGGAATCACCCTGCGTCCAGCAGACCTGCCCTTCCATGGAGCACATGCGTTTTGGAGGTCTGTGTGTGCGGGAAGGGAGAGGAGGTCTGGAAAAGTGGCTTTTCATGTCAGAAAAGGCTTTTGAGGCTTGTCAACTTCTCCACTCCTGCATCACAGCGCAAAGCTGCCGCAGGGCACAGGCAGAAGCCGGGCTCGGATCGTGCTGGGCACGGCACGGGCATGGGGCCACTCCTGCCTTGGATCCAACAGAGGGGAGCGCAAGGAGTGGCTGGCAGCCCCTTTTCTACAGATGGGGCAAGAGAGGCACGGACGGACCGAGGGGCCTCTACAACCTCATGAGCAAACTGGGGCGCAGCAAAGAGCTGAGCTCAGCTCCCTGCGTCCCCGCCAAGGGCCTGATCCCCAGCGTTGCTCAGTGCCCGGGCTGCCAAGCAGCTTAGCAAATATATCTGCTTCTCCTGAGGCTAAAAACTACAGAGGGATCTGAGGCAGAAAAGCTTGCTAAAATATTGATTTCTTTCCAAAGAAAAGAGCTGCTCTTGTAGCTGCCTCTCCAGGCAAGCTGGATACTGGGGAGGACTGGTGTAAACTGGTACAGTGCTGCTGCCACGCAGCTGACGCCAGCAGGGATGATCCCACGGGTCTTGCTGTAAAAATGCCTATTCAAGCAGCACCGTGGGCTCTTCGGAGACTCTTGCACGTCCCGTTGGGTCCGGCAGCACGTTTCTTGTGGGAGCTGGCAGCCCAGCAGTGGGGAGAGGCAAGGAGCCCCTCCGAGCACCCAACCCCACCGCCCGCCGTCCCGGCCCCGGCCCTCCATCTGCGGAGACCACGGCTGCCCGGCGCGGGGCAGAGGAAGATGGATTGAGCCGGGCAATAATTTAAGAAACTGAGTGAGTCTGTACATCCAATCACTTTACAAATCAGGGGAAAAGGAGAGAGGAGGAAAGGCAGTGGGGGGGGGAGAAGTGAAAAGGCCGCGCAGGGAAATGCATCACAATTACTGTCTCGGCTCTAATGAGGAGCCTGTCATGAGGCTGTCATCCTGCGGAAAGCCACCTACTCAGAAAGATTCAATAAAAAAGTAGCAGAGAGATAAAAAAGAGATATATTTCAGCCCTTGCTAATATTCTTTTCATTTGTCCCAGC
>NW_010564625.1:92536-92762 GCF_000687285.1 Phaethon lepturus | reverse complement strand
CGGTGTGGAACGGCGAGAGCCGCTGCTGCTCCGGACAGCCGGCAGCATGGCCGCGAAAGCCTACGTGTAAAATCATAGCAACACGTGTTAAGCCCGTTAGAGATTTTTTTCAAATCTCCCATAGGCAACACGGGTTGAAGTATCTCGGGGTATTTCATATAGGGTGTCTTCTCCCTAGAATTGTCGATTAGCCGAGGCCGAGGGCTTTGGCTCACCGGCCAGAAGG
>NW_010564625.1:91896-92190 GCF_000687285.1 Phaethon lepturus | reverse complement strand
CCGAGCTCGGGCAGATCGGAACCCCCTCGGTAGACCCGCTAGATGTTGCAAACTGTAAATTAGATGCATAATTGCAACTTGCGATTCCGTCTGCTTACGGCGCAGGGCCGCTCACTGCAGTCTCGAACAGGATTGTGAGCGGTTCTGCGGGTTCTCCCTGCCCGAGAGCAGGCTCCCGCTGGGGGTCACCGTCCGTCGCGTAACTCGGGTCTTCTCTGCTCCCCACCGCGGGCGTGCACAACGATGCGAGTCTGAACCTCCAGGGACCCCAGGCGGAACTCCGCTGTCCGCGCT
>NW_010564625.1:59488-91747 GCF_000687285.1 Phaethon lepturus | reverse complement strand
GCTTGGTGCTATGTGTTTTAATGTGAATCCCTTCTACAATGTCCAAAGGTCAGCACATCCTGTTAGAAAAGGTCATTCTCTTGCTTCAGATGATTAGCAGTTAAACATTTCAGGCTCTGCAAGTCAATGTGATTGTCAGCTCTGGCGAATGAAGCAAGGAGGGACTGCGGAGCGGGGGCCGGCGGCAGAGCGGGGGGTGCGGGAGCTGGCACTCCCTGCTGCGGGCGCTCCTGCCCGCTGCTCAGCCGCGGGGCGCTGGGGAGACCTGGCGAGACCTTGTAGTAAAGGTCCGGAGCTTTTCTGGGTATTAAAGATCCATTTCAGTGTTCTAAGAAGCTTGATGAAGTATTGAGCTTGATGCTCTGGCAAAATCCTAAGTTACATAATTATATTATTCTGCTTACTCGAATTGTCCTTTCAATTTCAAATAGAGATGATACGGTCCTTCTCGAAGGGTAGTTTTTCCATGGATTGTTAAATAGCTGCTGCATCCCAGCAGCGGATAAAGCGATTTCTCTCTGTTCACCTCCTAATCTTGTTTTTATCGTGGTGTGATGTTAAATTCTATTATGAAAACTCCTATATCAAGAGAAGTCCTCATTAGGTGGATCTACTTTGCATTTTTTTCTTTACTAACAAAAATGTTTACTGTAGTAACTAAAGAAAATATCTAACAGACTAATCATTTCTACTGTATTTGTGCATCATCCACAATTCTTTATCCCCTCTGCAAGTACATAAGCACAAAATTAAAATCTGCCTATGCCCTTGGGCAGATTGTTAGGAGACAGGGGGTTGCTTTTTTTTTGGAATGCACAGTGTAGTTAATGACAAAATTTGGCTTGGATATTTTTATTACTTATGATGACATAAGAAATGAGAGAACTAGCCTGATTCTCGGATCTCAAGCTGAATTTGCATTCAAGAAAACTATTTGTGGTCAAGTTGTCTCACACCAAAGAAATAGGAAAAAAAACTATTAGTATCTTGTGCTCAGTACAAGTTGGGAGTAATTGCAAAGCCCCAGTCTGCTACAGGCAATTTAACTGAAAAGTTGAAGTTCTAGTTTGTCCATTAGAAGGTTGAACAGAGCTATTATACACTTTGAGGCAGTGTAGTAGCTTCTCCATCCTGTTCTTTTCCCAGGGCTGTGTCAAGCTGTCAGTGTGGGAGACGCAGGTAGGAGCATCAACTTGTAGATTTGGGGCACATTCTGCCATTGTTTACTGCTGCTTTCAGAGAAATTTCTCGTGTGGACATCCCTGTCACTTTGTCTTGCTGGTGGTGCTTTAGAATATTTTATAGTAAACTAGTGACAGGTCTGAAGAAGCTTTCACTTCCCCTTTTCTGAACCTGCAGAGCGCTGGTTTCCACCGAGGAAAATGCTGTGCCACTGGGTCAAGCCTGCAGTAAGCTTTAGTTAATTAAACTTAAGTTTGGGAGTTAAGAAAGGTCGAAGACAGCTTTTGGGCAGCCAGTTGTGTGTTATTCTGCTGCTCTGCTGAGTCATCATGATTATTTTTGTATGGGAATAGTTCACAGAAGGCAATGGGACTGGTAGGTAACTACCTGCATAAACAGTTAAAGAATGAGTCAAACAGGTGCATTGCTGCAACAAAAGGCTTACATTGCCATTATTAGAACTGGTTTTGCCTCTTCCCACCAGTTCTTCCTTAGAACTTCCTTTAGTTTGCTGTTCTGCTAGCAGTTTTAATTTTAGTATTACCTAAAGTATCTGCTGCTCTTGAGTAGCAGATTGTGCATCACAAATAGCCTTAGATCAGCAGGTTTTTACTATGTTTGAGGCCATTTGGATATTGTTTTTAAAAGAGGTTGCAAAAATATAGATGTCAACAGTGAGTAATGATGAAAGGAAGTTAGGAGTTACATTTTAACCGTTCTTGCACCTGGGTTTGTCAATAGGATTTATGTGCACTTGATAAATCTTAATTATATACAGTTTCTAATTAGAAAATGGTAGGTGGAAGTGCCTCTTAGTGGGGTAACTTAATATGTAATCATACATAAATATGCATAATTGACTTTGTTATTTACTGCTGAGTTAAGAACACTGCAAACTTTCAAATAGTTGTAAAGAATACTGATAGTCTTCAGAAAGCTTACTGAGCATTTCTCTATTTGCTCGGCAATATAATTAGATCTGAGTATTACAATATACCTATAAAACTTTTCTGGCTTAAGTTGGGAAATTCAAGAATTTCAAAGTAAGGTTAACATATATTTTACAATTTTTATGGATTTGTATCATAGATGGTATCACATTTCTCATTGAAGACAGGAATTAATTATAAAAATAGTGCTGTACCGTTATTATTTTCAATATGACAGCTGAGGCTGTTACTACTAGTGCCACAACAAAAAGATCCTGTAGCCAAAATGGAAAAAGAAAAATAGAATGGATAATAGGGCTACTGAAACAGCATAGCAATATTTCAGATTTAACATGTCTGTTGCTCTTGATTTCTTGACATACTTCTCAGTCTTTGATCAAAACAACTGAATTAGTAAAAATAAGAATTAGTACTACTTATTTGCAAAGTTTGAGATCCTTTTAAGCATTATTTTATTTTCTGTATTTTAAATCATTATTTTGGTTATCAGTACCTTCAAAACTGGCATGGTTAATGCTTTTATATTGTTTTAACAAAACTAAGCTCTTATGATAATAATATACTAGAAAATTATGGGTTGACTTCTATTGAGATGTCATTTATTTGAAAGTAATTATAAAAGTCCTGAATTGGCTTGGTGTATTTATAGTGATTACTTTTCAATTAATTGTAGCAAAAGCTTTTAATAAGGCTATCTTACGAAAGGTGGCCTTATCATAGGATTCCTCCATACTATCCATACAGAATATGCCTATTAATCTGCAGGAGCAAGGATGGTTCTTTTGTTGGGAGATTATAGTGCATTAATGATAAACCTGGTAGGAAGATGCAGTCTTAAAGCTTCTCATGGAAAACGAGAACAAAGATAGATGGTATTTCAACAGCCATCTGTCAGTTGGCATGTCAACAGTATTTTTGTAAAGGTGAGATTTCACACTGAAGCAGCCTTCCAATAGCATTTCTCACCAGGGCTGTGTTATGGTGGATGCGTTTTGAAAATTTATATAGTTAGAACTATTTTTTGCTTCTCAGTTACTGTGACAATCATCTGGAACTACACTGGCTACTTGATGTTGCTTTCTTAAACTTGCTGGTAAAAGGGTAATAACCCTTTTTACGCGAACATGTTTTTGGTGCTTAGAGAGTAGAAAACCAAAGTATGACATGAAACCGTTGACAACAGTTTTAACAATATTTAATGCCTTAATTCAAAATAGTATGCATATACTGTTGTGAGTCAAGCTAGGAGTAGTTAGAACCTGTGGTAAACTTTATTATAAGAAAGCTATTAAAGCACCAATAATGTTTTGTATACAAAGTGATGCACTACTGAGCATGCAAAAATACCTTAAAGCAAAAGATATCAAGTTCATCGTTTTGTTAACTTGACAACAGCTTAAATGTCAGCATGAGGTTGTTGAATTCCCAATTGTTTTTCCAAAAAACATAAGGAGGCTAATCTATGTTTATTATATTGTGGTAGAGGGCTACAGACAACTTTGCCTGCCACAGGGGCATTATGCATTTAGTCTTATTCGCCGACCATTTGAAAAAGACAGGAAGATATGTTGGATTGTGCTTCCTCTTAATTATGAAATCTGTTATTACTTTTGCTGTCAGGAGCAAATTCTATCAATGCGGTTTGAAAAGTCCATTAGCATTAAGTATTTATCTT
This sequence comes from Phaethon lepturus, assembly GCF_000687285.1. Classification (NCBI taxonomy): domain Eukaryota; kingdom Metazoa; phylum Chordata; class Aves; order Phaethontiformes; family Phaethontidae; genus Phaethon; species Phaethon lepturus. Next base: position 87,940 of record NW_010564625.1, on the reverse strand, counting down.
AAAAAAAAAATAATCTTACCTTTTCAATGCTACTAAGAGAAATATTAAGGGTCTGCATTAAGTAAATATGCTATCCTGAATAGTAACAGTGATGTAATATGAAAGTCTCCTTTTTGGGAATCTGAACAGTTCATATTAGAAAGACATAGTAAAAGCTTAGTAAATGGCTTATCAGTACTTTCCTGATTTTTGGCTTGGTGCTGCTGTATGAATGGGTCACCGTTCAGCACGGCCATGGTAACAAACTCTTTGACAGTGATTCAAGGTGGACATACTCAGTTTGGCTTTGTACCTGCTCTCTTTTTTCTGTTGCTGTGTTGACAAGCAAAGGTAGTGTTGCAGGACAGCAGGTTACAGGACAAGTGCGAGACCGGAGATACCTACTGCAGGGGTGATTGCCTGCAAGACCAACACTTTGTAGTTTTTTGAGAAAGTGTGTTCTAGTTTATCAAACAGTATTTATTAGGAATGCAAATTGACAGATTTAAATGCACAATTAATCATGTAAAGTTGTATCACTAAGCAATAACTATGAAATAAAAGCAGGATTATTTTTAGATGCTCTTCCAGGATCCAAAGTACCTCATCAATTGTAACTATCACCATTTTAAATATATAAAATTGAGCTACTCATCTTATGTAATTATTACAGCCTTATGAAATTTGGGCAGAGTAGTGTACATAGGTAAGTACATTGCTTATTGCAAGAGTCCTATTATATTTGTAATTTAATCTTTGCATATCTCATCCCTTAGCAATAAATGTTAGGGAGTCAATCCTCATTCTCCTTCCAGTCCAAAATGCTTCTTTTAACTTCTTTAAAAACCAAACCAAACCAAAAAAATCCCATACCTTTCTTTTAGGTTAAAAAAAAAAAAGTTACTTCCATAATGACTTCAGGCCTTTCTAAAATAAATGTGATTATATTTCAATTATAAAAGCAGGTTATGTAATGCTGATACATTTTATGATTTTAATTTTTTAATGCATCATCTTCTCTCTAGAACTAACACACATAAATACTGCATCTATCCCACGATGAGCTACTGAACAAGCATTAACATTGCAGGTTTCTTTTAGTTCTGCAATTCCTATATTCTTTAACTGTTGCACATACGGATTTAAACAAAGAAAAACCCAGAATACTTTAGGTTGAGCACCATTTAGTACAATCAAAATAATTAATGATCAAGTCATCTGAGAAATTGCTGAAGCTTAAATTTTCAGAAATATGGGTTATTTTGCAGGAATTTATAAATGACAAGACCAATTCAAGTGGTACAAAGTATCCGCTCACTGTAACACTAAACTTTATTTACACAGCTTTCTACCAAATATTACTAAAGAATTGGTGGTACAGAAACAATGGTACATGCAATTTGATCCCTTTACTAAGAAAAATTAATTTACAGTTCTGTTAAATAAAGATGAAATGCTATTATATACAGTCTGTTAACTAAAAGGCCTTGTGAGACATTCAGGTCTAATTTTAATACTTTCCAAATAAATATCAAATAATGCAACATTTACAAATAGCACACCAGCAGTATTTTCACGGTAATCATTTTACAAATCAGAATTTAGTATTTCAATTAAGCAAATGAGTAGCAGCTCCTTCATAAATATTAAGGCATGTCACATAGCATCAAAATGGAACCGATGAGCCTCCTGTCGCTTCTCTCTGTCATCTGCTTTCTGAAAAATAATAATAATAAAAAAACATTTTGTGGGATCCAGAGCAATACTGTTACAGAAATGAGTTGTCAAGTGTCAGAGATTGGTTGATTTTTTTCCAAGGCACTCATTTGACAAAAGGCAAAAAGCTTAGTAAAAGCCCCAATAATTAGCTTTTAAATGATGTCAGTTTGCAATAGCAATAATCTACTGAAAATTGGCTTCTACTGTTCATGCTCATCTGTTTTAGTATTTATGACCCATTATTTTCTATTATTTCTAAAAATGCTTTTTTAAAAGGAATATTTCAAAAAGGAAGAATGTTCCTAGTATGCATTTGTTTAGTCTGCATTATAAATATGAGATGAAATTACTCTGGATTAACTGTAAGTGTCATCTGTTTTACACTTAACATGAGATTATTTTTAAAAAATTCTGTTAAATACAAATTTAGACAAAGATAGCAGTTGAACCAACAGTTAACAGCACCAAGTAGGCTAAAAATGTTCCATGTTTTTGTTTGTATTACGGAAATGTGAGGTAGGTTGCATTTTCCTGCTTATTTTATGCAGAACACACACCGATCTGCTGAAAGAATAGTTTAGATGGTGCTTGGAAAAACGCAGCATATTTAAATTGTACCTATAATCCATGTAATGTGTAAAAGCATGTCCTCTCCCACAAGCCTCCTCTTGTATTCTAAAGTGATAACCAAGTATGAAAGCACTTAATAAAGGATTTTTGAACACATAGGGTGAACTTTTCTAGAAAATGGTGTTTTTGGTCATGACAGACAGTTTGTGTAAGTCCTAGCATAAGAGAATTTAGCAAAACAGATTTAAATGCTTTTTAGCTTGCTTATGCCTAACTTTTTTTTTTTTTTTTTTTTTTTTAAATGAGTAAAATGAAGAAAAGCCTTTACAGTATGCTGTTGTGTGGGCATTCCAATTTGTATCTCAGTTGATAAATATACATGACAATTTTGGTAGAAATTGGTGCATGTGTTCTGCCATGAAAGTTTGTCATCTGCTCTGGCTTGAGGCCAAAGATTTCCTCATCACACAATGTTTATGTATGATAGCAACTCTGTTTGATTAACTATGGATTTTACTGCATTTTGTGGCAGCAGCAGAGCTCTCGGTGAAGTTTAAGATATATCAGTCTGGCTTTCTGGCAGGGACTTTATCAATGTCAGTAGTATTCTGAATGTCAAAAATGGGGTGGGAAGAAGGGAGTGGCATACTCTTTCCTACATAGAAGTGAAATGCTTGTCACATTCCAGAAAAATTTATAGTCTCACTTAGAAAGCAATTTTCACTACAATTTTTCTGTGCTTCCTGAAAAAATTACTACTTCAAATTTGACAGTAACTGATATCTGATGAATCCATCAAAACGTCTCTAGCAGTATTATCATCAATGTGTAGTGTACACATGACTAGGCTCAAGACCACAAAGTAAGTTTTAAAGAATCAGAATAGAGCACTATCAAGGTCCTTAGCTAAATGTAGCAGACTACATTGTTGTAAGACGAATAATGGTGTAAATTCTTCCTCAATTTCTCTTTCATTTGATATATCAAAACTAAAAACTAGTAACTGAGATTTAAAAGCTTTTTTTTTTTTTTTTTTTAAAATGGATCACAAATTTCTATGGCATGACAGAACAACACACTATCCCTAAATCCTATATTTATTTAAACAATACAATATTTGGCTGGCAGATGAGTATAAGAACTATTGTAGACAAAGGGCTCCTACTACTACTTATCTGCAGAGGTCAACGTATATGGTTTATTTTAACTGCTGAATAAAACACTGCAGCATACAGACAGATAAATCCTCTGGGATAAAAGAAAAGATTGTAACTGCCACTACATTTCCCCTTCCTTTCTTTGCTATAGTTACTCTAGAGATCTCTAAGGGAAAACAGCATTTAGGCAGAACAGTATTTTTGTGAGACGATTACTGAAAGAGTCAGTAAACCAAGAAGCAGCTTAGGAACAAGGAACTTTGGAGTTTAACTCCCAACCACGTCAGTGATTCACAATATTGGTCAAGATTCTTACTTGTTCTGTACCTCAACTGTTTCTTCTAAAAATTGGGAAGGTAAAAATCAATAGGAGGGCATTGGAAAATTATAGGAATTAACAGATGTTTATACAGTAGTCTGAAAATACACACATTTTATCCAAATGTTTGTGCCTATTTTGAGGAAGATGCAGCTGTTGGAAATGAGTTTATAATATAACTAATACACCACTTCATTCACATATATCTAATGGGCTTTAAAGTGGCTCAGAAACCAGTCACTCTGGGCTGAGTGCTTCTTTACATTACAATACATGAGTTATTATATGAAGAATTGTTTCAAATGTTGACGTTAAACCTCCATTTCTCCAGATGGAATTATACATAGTTAATCCTTCCCCAACTCAAAGTCCAAGTTTTTTCTGCTATTCTTGTTGCTTAAGATCTGTTGGAGATGGAGTTAAGCCCAGCCAGTGCATAGTCCTAGCTATCAGTTAGCAATGTTTTCTTAGTACAGCAGAATATGCTAAGGACAGTCATCACAAACTTTGTATTTCTTTGCTTTGTGTGTTTTACTCCCAGCTTTACTATTATTTGGAGACTGTATTTAACATTTTGAAGAGTGAAAATTGACAGACAAATAACGTTTAAATATGAAGCATGCGCAAAGCTTATCTGAATGTTTAACAAGGTCATTTTATTTCCACAAGCACAAAACAACAAACAGTTCTATCACGTCAAAATGTGCAGTAATTTTATTTGACAGCTAAGATTATGGTTTGGGTATGTAGTAGCATTTATTGGCAATCCTGCCAGTTGGATATGATTGTGAACTGAGCACAGTTAAGAAAAATGGGAACGCATTTCTTTTGTGACATGAAAGGCCCCTTTCAAAATGCTTCTTCAAATCAATGGATTTCTATACAGTGCATGTATAATTCAGAGCAGAGCAGCCAATATTCATGCGATTGACTCCCTATACAGTCTTGAATGCTAATGTCAGTGCAATCAGCAAAGATAGATACAGAAAAAAAGACGTTTTCCTTATTTTTAGATTGCCAGCAGAACTCAAGATAAGTAAACTGAGTTTTTGTTCTATTTTCCAAAACAGTACTCCTTAAAACTCCTCAAAATAGAATGCTTAGATACATGAAGCAAAAACATCTCATTTAGTTGGGAATAACAGCTTAATGACAAAAGCTTATCCATGTTGCTCTTCATTTCACTTTTTAAGTGTCTTAGAGCTTAAATAAAAACAACGCCAACTTTTAGGCTTGCGGTAAATACTGAACTAATCATAAGCAACTTTTGGGAATTAATGCAGTCTGTGTCAGAAATTATACTGTGGAAAACTACTCAAAAAAACAATGTACAAGACTGTAAAATATTAGGAAGAGTTAAATAGTATAGAAAATACCGAAAAACTGTAGTTAATTAAGCTTACCTTTTCTTGCCAGTGCAATATGCCAATTATTGCCAGGATGAAGACGCAGACACCAATTAAGGCTATAGCTGTTAGCAGCACAATGTTACTTGGGGTCAGATACAGCTTGGCACTCCAGCTATACAAAAGAAGAAAATCCAAGGAAACATTAATACCTTTCATTAGGAAGCAGAAAACAGATTTAACTTATAAAGATGAAAAGAACGTGCTAGTGTAAGACAGGTAACAACTTGGTCTACAGAAACTTGTGGCTATACTTAGAGACTGAAGCTTAATGGTGTTTACTTGGAAACATATGGCTTAATATAATTACTTTCAGGTAATGCCATGTCTAAATTCAGTTCCTGTTTAACTTCCCAGGAATGCTACGGATATCCTCAGGGACTGCCTTTTTTCTCATTAGGAGATTTATCTCCCACCCCTGCCCAGGACAAAGTAAAATGTGTAGGAAAACCTTCCACAAAACTGCCTGGGGCTCAGGGAGATGGAGAAACAGGGTAAAATAAGCCTGTAAAATAGATTGTTTCCCCACATGAGAAGCTCCTCTTGGACAGGCTCATGGGGTCCAGCTGGTTAGGCATCTCAGTCTGCAGTTTACCCAGGGAGAACGGCAGTTGTAGGCGACAGAACCAGTTGATTATGGCAGGAGAATGCTGGAGAACAACAAAATTAAGCACTTTAAGGGCTTTTGGAATCACTGCTTGAATGTTGTGGGGTCCTGAGGTTCAGTTAACACCCTTTTTGTACTCCAGGCTTCCTGTCATGAGAAGGCTGTCAGCAAGAGGCTCTATGTTGGCACAGCACTGAGGCCTCTCAGGAAATGACATATTTATGTTTAAAAAAATTTATAAGTTTAGGAAGTGTTTATTATGAAATCTGATTTCCTCTGGGATTCTATCCTCTGCTATTTTACAGCGTCCATAAACTTAAGTTATAGGAAAGCAAAAATAGATTAAGGATAATATGACAGAAAAATTTCTGCATAAACACATACCTTTAAATACCTCAAGACTATAAGTAAATTTTCTTCATCTGGCAGATGTTACTCCTGTGGCTGTTAATTAGCAACTCAAGTGGCACATCACTTCTCAACTGTTATTTGTCCTATAGTAAAATTAACTGCTGAAACTGATGTCAGAATCATTTCTGCATGATAAATGCAACTGACCTCACTAGTAGATCGAGCGGCAAAAAGCAGCTGGAATATGTGACTAATGTTTTCTCTAATAGCAGAGAGAAACATGCTGTCTTTCTGGGATAAACATTTTAATTGCAAAGAGAATTCAGCGTTCAAGCTCTTGTGTAACAAACCCATTCACCTTTACTTAAAGAAAAACATTCATACCTGTGGCAACAGATACTGCATTCAGAAGGGCTGAACTAAAGCTTTTTATATGCAACTAGACAGAAACTGCATGTTTGGTGAAACAAAAACGCTTGCTTCAATCATTACCATGCTTGTAATTCGTCAAAAAGAATGTTGGTAAATCTAGCAAATATGTTGTTATTTACAGGAGTCGAGCTGGTAATAGATTTTGATGGTTTATGGGCCCTATCTAAGAGTCTGTGTAAATACTTGAGAAGTATTCTGCCTAGTCACAGTGGCAACTACATCTAGGGAACTGACCCCCCCGTCACTGTTCTTAAATTTACTTTCTATACAAGTGACTATTTTTAAACCTACACATAATGCCTAATTTAAACTCTGTATTAATGTAATTTTGTGAAGTGCAAATCACAATGATGACAGTACCTCCGAGGAACGTTATGAGGATAGGGGATGACTATAAGCTGGGAGTTTGGTATGATAGCTGTCCATTCCTGTTTTCTTACGGACTGAAAGAAAACAAAGGCTATGTCAATTCGTAACAAACCAACATACTTAAAAGCAAAGAAATTCTCGGTTGAAACATACAAAAGGAGAAGAAACAAACCAGTTGCTTTTTAAAAATTTTAAACGTAAGTGATTATTTCCTTATGTTTGTATAAACCTTTTATTCTGAAAGCTCCAAAGTGCTTTAAAAAAAAAATAGTAAAAAGCAAAATAAATATTGCTGGCATGAAACACAGCATCTGCTTAAGAAGTACAAAGCAACAACATATAGAAAAGAACCTATTCTACAAAGGAGGCAGGCAAAGCAATTATCCAAATCACAATTTGCTCAATACGCTAATTTGAATACCTCACTTTTTAAAGTGATCTTCAGATCTTTAAAGACTGAAAATGGTCAGGACCCTACTTTTATGTTTCATCTGAAGATTAGATAATCATGGTAATATCCACCTCCCATCATACTGATCATGGTTTTATTGCTGAGGCAGAACAGATTATGTGAGTTTACAGGCCAGCCAGACCAACCCCAGGGAAGTCTTACAGCTGAGACCGTAATAATTGGACCACCAGATCTAATATACATTTACCATATAAACAAACCCATGCTAACATTTGTAGACAGCTTCAGTCATCTTTTGGTCTTAGTGTTAGCATCAGAGCTTATACACCCCCCAAAACAGGCATACAAGGTTCTTTTTGGCAAACTTTTCCATATTTAAACTTACTACTTTGATATTCTTGCTTCTGGGGAAAAAAAAAAAAAGTGTCCCTAGCAGAATTTCCATCCAAACTCTATTAGGAGAGGGTAACACCATAAATATTAGCTTGACAATCTTAAATCTCAACTAACCTTTTCTCCTAGAGGACGAGGAATGCCAACATACAAATGGTCGAGGAAATTAGCACTACGTCCCAAGCCTAGCACATTGTATGGCAACTGAAGAGCAAAATGTGCTGACTGGCTAAGCTGTCCAGCTGAAATAAAATTAGAAAAGAAGTCCAAGTAAATATTTTAGAACCCCGCCCCCCACACTCCCCAAACCACCAACTTTCTACACAAATACACACTTCAGAATCAGTAATAAAGACATTTAAAAAAACTTTAACTAACCACATGATTAATTCTTAAAGGCTCAGTCGCACATTCCCAAACTACTTGTGGGCACTCTTGGAGAGCAGCTAGATTTCTAGGTAAGATGATTCTTTTGAGCACCATTTCTATGTTAAACTGAATCTCTACTATTTGTTAGAAGTTTAGAACAAATCAGCTATCCACATTTATTTTGATATGAGTAGTGCCAAGTCTTCTGCCCCATTGATTTACAAGCTCAGACTCAACATGTGAAGGTTCACTTTAATTCTTATTAGTGTTAATCAGCAACTACTGGTTTTTCTTGTGTTACAAAATTCACTAAGTAAATTCTCATGAACGAATTTTCAAATAATAAACTGTTTTAATGAAAACAGGATTACTGTAGTTGCAAGTTAGGTCCTAGTGAGAGCATGTAATTATAAATAATTAAGGGAGAGACTGTAGGGGAAAAATAACATTTTTTGCTTCCTGAAAAGACTTTAGGGAAACAGACAAGTGTTGCAGCTATCAACAGGTTCACTAACATCCTGTTTCCAAAGTATGCAATTATTCCATTTAAATAAAAATCTTGTAATCTTTTAATTTCTGGCAAACTGATTCAGATCCAATGTAGATTCTCTGTTCATTCTCTAGAAAGCTTTTTAGTAAGTGATCTGGTTACACAACAGGAATGATATCAGCACCTCACAAGCACTGCAGCGAATTCAGCCCTTCACCAGATTAACAGAAATTAGTTCAACCACAAGCAGGTTTATGTCAACAGAAACAGTTTTTCACAAAGATATGATGTACAGTTGGTATTTAAGTATCAGATTTTTCTCTGCTTTGATATCTGACAGATTATGCCTGAAATTATTATAAGTGAAGCAACAAAACGTAACAATGTGAATTAAAGAACACGAATTCACATTTTGTAATGAGTTTACAGCCAACTCCTTTCTACCTCTCCACACTTTCTTCCAAGGCTCAATTCTGGAAGTTAGTATTTTGCTTCAGACAACTGGCTGTTCGCCATACTAGTTGCACTGCATCCTTCACAGTTGCAGTGAACAGAGCAGAGGGGAAAAATGTCCCAAACAACGGCCACTACAACTTCTTTGGCAAAGCCAAACATCCTTTCCAGAAAAACCAGAAACAAGCTCCCATTCTTGGCTCCTGATGATAACCCCATAAGTGCAAGCATACATTTGCCACTATACCACAGCAGCGACCTAGAAAGTGACTGTACAAGAGTACTAGTATTATAAAAGCTCTTCCACCAAGGGACTACCAAGATGTGACACCTACATTCAGAAGTAGCTTTCCAGCTTTTGTATCCTCTTACAGGGACAAACTACTTTGTGTATTGAGCGATGATAATTTTGAACCTCTATTCGGTACAATGATTACTTTGTGGTTCTATTTTTCTGCACCTCCGCACCAGCTTTTTAGGAAGAAGCTTGACATATGCGGTCAGGCATGTTTTGAAACAGGTCTGTTTAATCATGAGGTAAATATTCTGTATTACTGTACTTTTAGAGCGATGACAATTTTATTTAAAAAGACAACAGAAATGTCAACTAAATACACTTAGATGAGATATGAAAAATAATCTTGACGCAGTTACCTTTTTATTAAGCTACTTTTTCTCCATGCAGAATCGTGTAATGAGCAAGTAGATGTGGAAATATTTAAACAGGATTTGTACTTTCAGTCCTCTGCTGTGAGGGCAAGGTGTACTGTGTACATTCTTAGGTGAATTCCTAGATTATGGAATCTGCAGCAGATAGCATTAGTTGAGAAGCTCTTCTCTAAAAATGGGGATTTTTCCAGTAAGTTGAGATAACAGTATAGGACTTCAGTCTTAAGTCTGTCCCTGCTTTGTCACTGACTTCCCTTACATGATCTTGGCTAAATTGCTCAATCTCTAGGTCTCAATTTCCAAATCTAAAATTTAGAAATCGATATTCTTTCTTCTGAAAAAAAAAAGTATCCCTAGCAGAATTTCCATCCAAACTCTATTAGGAGAGGTAACACCATAAATATTAGCTTGACAATCTTAAATCTCAGCTAATCTTTTCTCCTAGAGGACGAGGAATTCCAACATACGAGAATTCTCTCATATGAGAATGAGTAATTACTAAATTAGAGTAAGGATGTAATACCTGAAAGCACTGGTTACCAATATAAAAGTAGCAAGTAACAAAAGTAGGTTTATTAAATTTGACTTAGTTATAAAACCAAACAAGGTATGTATTACTTGATCATGCTATAACATAATAAGAGATTTTCTTTAAGAATTTCTTTCACTAATGCTGAATTCTGATGGACTTTTCCCAGAAGAACAAGGTTCTGCTGTAATATTTAACATTAAAAAGCTTTTAAAATGACTATTGAGTGAAATATTTAGGATTATGAGCAGACTGCAACTAAGATCTTCCTTTTTTCTTTCATCATACAAATGAAATGAATGTCAACTAAATTAAAGGAAATAAAAAAAAAGGTCATACACTGTGTGCAGTCAGCCTTAAAGAGGTTAGAGGGGCAGATACTGCAGCTAGAATTCTTAAAAGCATTGAATAATTTCATGGCTACTAACACTGGTTCTTATGCCTACTAAGATAAGGATAATGAAATGCTTCAGGATGTAAATAGATCACTTGCAAAGGTCAGAAAGGAATGTTTTCTTCTACATAGCAAGCAGAGAATGTGCACATACCTTCTCTTTATTTGCCTTTAAAAACTGGGAGATATTAGCTAAGCAGGACTTGGGATAACACCATATAGAAGGTTCTAGTTTACTTCAAAGCTGACTACAAATATGAGATCTTTGACACTATTTCTTGCTTTACCTATATCTACCATAAATCCTGCAAGAGTTTGATGGTTACTCAAATGTTCCACTTAGAATTGCAAACATAATTAAGAAATGACAAGTGTTCATTTGAGAAACATAAAAACATTGAACAAAGATTAAAAATAAAGAGAGAAATTACAGAGTACTGTTAACAGCTTTTTCTAATTTCTGAAGTTCTCAGTCACCGGTAATTAATTTAGTTATGAAAGTATTTCAAGTTTAATTTAATAGCAACTTTAGCTATTTGCTCAGTTGTAAAACTACTGTAAACAGTTTTCTTCTTGTTGCAAGAAGATTTGAAAATATCATTCCATCTTCAAGCAGGAAGGTGGGATTTATTTCTTATACTAAGGTGGTGGTTTACCCTTTTGGAAGTCCATGCAAGCAAGATGGAGAAAGTGGCTGTTGCTTCACAGCTTGTTTTGCTTCATCAGTAGAACTGCTACTATAAACAAGAATTAAAAAACCTTTTCCTGTCTGTGCTGTACATTATTACTTTTTAATACTACTTTAAAGACTATTCAACACTATATCTTTTGCCTTATGCTTCTTGTTTCAAAAAAGTTATTTGGAAGCAGATAGATGTCACGGGCTATGGTATTCGTATAGGTGTTGGTGTTTATATTTTTGTTTTAAATCATAAGTCACTATGTTTATTGCTTCAAAAACCTTGAGCAGAGTAAAAAACTTCAACATTTTAAGACAAGATTTTCAGTGGTTTCAGCCTGTCAGAGACCAAATTTTTAAGAAATAGCTAATGATCTTGGGCAGCCAAACCTTACAGAATTTTGCAGTTTGATATTCAGAAATCATTCTGCACACCTCTGAATTAGTCTCCTTATTTTTGAAGTCTGGCATATAAAATTTGAAGCAAAATGTATCATTAACCTTTTGAAAGTCTTGACTGAAAAACAGAATGATGTGTCGTCTATGACATATACAGTACTTGTTCTTTTATATCTGAATTAAGGCATTTCCCTTCCATTTCCATTAAACTGATGTAAACTTGCTGAAAGCTTGAGTGACCCACTATGCCCAGGGTTAAACTGCAATGTCCTCAACAGCTTATTTCAGCATAAGCACTTAAATGAAGCCAATTTAACTTTATGAAGGGAAAGTGAGTCCATTTACATGTAGAAGTAATGCTTCCTATTGTTTCTTTAAACAGATCTGATAGTGTGTGATGCTGAATTTACAGACAGTTTGAACCCACATAAATAGATTCACAAAACTGATGTTGTTCAGTCAGTTTAAATAAGCTTATTTTGTGGAATAATAGAGCAGAACATACAAGATGACTAGAGAGAGCTGAAAGACTAATGGAAACACCAATTTCAAACCCGTGGTCTTCTGAAGCACCATTCTTTTAATTTTTTTTTATTACACTTTTCTTGACAAAATATAATTTGCTTTTAAGTAGTCCATTAAAGCCATTCCGATTAATTCAAAATACAGTAATAATATTTAGGCTTTTAAAAGTCCCCCAAATTCAATATATTAGAAGTCTGAATAGCTAAATGCATTTTCATAAATAAAAATGTTATGTCATTATTTCTTCCAATTGCTTCTTTTCATCTACTTTGCAAAATTATGCATTTATCAGAAGCTTTAATACATTCACCAAAATAGTAACTGAAGCTATTTGTGAAGTGTGAATCGACTTGTCAAAAAAACTAAAAAAAAAAAAATCTAACAGAGTTAGAAAATATAACAAGGAGTTCCTTTTAGACATACATTCTTTTCACCTGTTGACAATGTAGGCAGCTTTTCTGGTAAAAAAACGCCAGTTCGTTGTGTAAAACATAGAACCTGAGTTGCAGCCAGTAGTATCAGACTTGCATCTAAATTCTCTGTACCATCGTCTACCTTAATATTGAGGTCAACACATGAATGACTGCTTTCTTATAAATTAGATACACATATGCATCCTAGAAAACCTGAAAGTTATTCCAAAAAACTACCTGCAGAAGTTGCACGAATTGCTGTATAGCTGTGAACAACATGCACGGAACAGCTGGAATAAGACTGAGCCAGTTCAAGAGTTAGGTAAAATTTCACAGTGAATGTGCATCACTTAAGCTGCATAGTTGAAACACTACAGCGATATTTACTTTACAGCGATCATCAGTGGTGTGCTACATTGCACACCAAAGTGTTTCCCCATCTTTTGAAGCTGGCAGTTCTTTATTTTATTTGAAAATATTGCCAGAACCACTTACTGCAAAAGAAAGGGAAAATATAACTGATAATGAAATACCTGTGTAACATGCGTAAGAATTTACAAAACAGCTTTCGGGGGGGGGGGGGGGGGTGGGAAGCAAAACCCAAACTACTCCAAACTTGAAAGCTTTTTAGAAAGTTGGAAAATTTTATTTCCTTGGCTTTAGATTAAAGCTTTACTTCAGTTCCCTTATTACTGCCTTTGGAGTTGTAGGTCACTCGTTGGGGAAAAAAAAAAAAAAGTATAGTGGAGAAAGCATTTTTTCTGCCTAAAATTATCCAACGGCAACTTCAGCTTCATAAGGTTTGAGGCTGTCCCCCTCTTCTGACTTAGCTGTTTGCCTCTTTTCCACACAACAGGAAATTCTAGATTAATGTAGTACACAATTGCACCTCTCAACTTCTTCTGCAATATCTTTTCCTGGAGTTCCAGAAATATCTGGGGGAAGTGGATTGAAAGCGCACACTTGCAACTTTGGTACCTATTACTTGCAGTGCTGCTAACACTTGTGATACTTCTGAAAGCCCAAACTCCAAATCTGGTACATTTATGTGAAAATGTGTTTTCATTAACTCTGTGCCATAAAATTATAGAAGTAGAACTAGAAACTCTTTAAAAACCTCTTTAAAAACCCCACAAAAACAATAACATGATCATATTGCTGATATTCCGACCCTTCGCACAGGGGAAAGTTGTCCAATTTGTAATACGTAAATATTTGAAGTTTGGCAATATTGCACGCAACATTATGAGTTCAAATAAGTTTTCTAAACAAAAGAGAATTATACAGAAAAACATACTAGCAGGGTATCCCCTATCACCTACAGCAACCATAAAATCCCTCGTAACAGAATCCAGCTATTCAATTATTAAATGATTCCAGCTTGTTCCATGAACACACTCTTCTTTCTATGTAGTGGAATTCCACATAAGGAATCCTGCAATGTCAAATGGCTATTGAAATTAAGCTTATTTTGCTATTGTCTGGTACATACTGCAATGTTTATATTTAAATTCATTGCTATAATAGCCGGTAGACATTTGTGTTCACCTCACAATCCAATTTAGTTAAACAGCATGAGAATTCAATGCAACAACAGGGAAGAGTAAGCTGATTTCAAAAAACCAGAAGGGCACGACTTAACAGCATGTGAAAGGTCATTCAAACCAAAACCAAGCAAAACCAGCAAAATGAGCTCTGAAATGAGAATTGCAAAGGCTATCGGTCCATACGGCTTCAGTCATATGGATGCTTAAACAAATTATGACTTGATCCATACTAGCAATTCAATTGATCTATTCATATGATATTATGCCTATGTATGCGTATTGACCTTTGAGTAAACCTTAAGCATTTATTGTTCTGTTGTTTCTGGCTTTACAGGGTTAATATTTTTGTTAGACACAAACTGCAACTATGACCCTATTTATTTCAAACACTATTGGCATATTTTTACTTGAAGAGAGAAAATTAAGAAGCCCGTAGCACAAGCTGAAACACAGAAGATATTCTCCCATTTGAAGTGGAAGGGAAAACATGAAACAATACATCAACCTGAAGCTACAGCCAGGTTAGGCCTGGCTTGCCGGCTTCATCTGGTACACACAAGACATGTGGCACATCAAAAAATATATAAAAATGTTCTGGGTATGCCACACACTGCACAGAACAGCAGGCCCTCCCTGCCATCGGCGTCCTTATCACAAAAATGGCAAGAGGGACTGTGAGTGTGTGTGCCTCAGCTGTCTGGTGGGTCAACACACTAAGGAGTCAGCCAGTACTGCTGTGGTTATGGCAATGTATAGCTACCAGGCTCATCCTTCTATCTGCCTGTCTTCATGGCCAGGAATTCCTACAAAGGAGAAAAGAGAAGGTAGCTGATGGTTCAGAAGCTACACAGAAGAGGGAGAAAGCAAGCAAGAAGACAGAAAAATTGGGTTGTGGTGAAAGGGGAAGGGATATGAGTGGTGATTAAAGTCCTTTGTCCAAAATTTCTTTACTGAGAGAGTGGTCAAACATCAGAACAGGCTGCCCAGAGAGGTGGTGGAGTCACCATCACTGGAAATATTCAAAAAATGTGTAGATATGGCACTTCAGGACGTGGTTTATGGGGCATGGTAGTGTTGGGTTGATGGTTGGAGACCTGATGATCTTAAAGGTCTTTTCCAACCATAGTGGTTCTGTGATAGCAGAAAGAAAAATGGTAAAAAGAAGCTGATAGCTAAAGGCAGCCTGATGTTCATAGTATGAAGTCTCTACAGGGCTACTCAGTCATTTGACTTGTTCAGCCCTTGACCAGGCAACATTGCAATAACAAATTTAAAATGCCTGTCGTGTGCTGGTGCTACCATATGAATCCATCCTTGTGCAGTTTCTGAAAACATTTCAGTAAATTAACAGCTACTCCATATTAAATTTAAAGTACTTGATCTTATTTATGTTGTTCTGGGCCCACAAGGATGTTAGTTCTAAGAAAATGAGTTTGTGTTATTGGTAATAAAATAAATGAAAACGAACATATTAAGCAGATAGCCTTCTCAAGAAAACACAAAGGATCATTATCGGGATCCACTTCAGCTTGCAAAAAGGACATGCCTGCATTTCAGCCAAGGTCAGAACTGTTAAAATAGCCATATAGCTGTAATCTGCAGTAATCTGACTGGCATCGGTCATTACGCAAAATTCTATTCAAAACCAAAGGATTTAGTAGGGCTACAATTTCATTATAAATAATGAATTTTTTAGGATGCTGAGGTTTAAAAAACAAAAACAAACCACCCCACAACAAAAAAACCAACAAAGCCCAACAACTTGCGTTTGTTTAGCTTTACTAAATTCATTTTATGTATCCTCCCCCTCCCTGCCCCTAGAACAGCTTCAGTTTAGTCTATGTCCAACTTTAGATATTATACTCTACTTTATACTGTGCATTGCTGCTTACAGGATTCAGCTGAAAAACACCATGTCAGAATGGTATTAGAAATTTCTTAGAAGCCAATAAAAGCCTGGAAATGTAGATGTAAAGCTGAAAATTCAGGCTGACACTTATAGTCAGCTGAGGGGTCTCCTTAAAAATAACAACTCCGAAAGAAATGGGGAGTGGAAAAGGCAGATTGCGGGAAATGGATCAGAAAGCATGACTTACATTTGAGATTGTGTACTTCTCCCAGATTTACACTTGGACCTCATCTGATCTCAAGTGTAAAATTCCTTAAATATTTGAAGAAGCTGTTGCAATTGAATTTCTCCTCAAAGAGAGGTGGTCTGTGGAGATACTAGCCACAGATGTAACACCCAGTACTTCTCAATTCTAATGCTCATTTTGACAATTGCTAATCCTTGTAGTTAACTTAACATTATTTCTTGTTGTAAGATTACAAGTGAATTGAACAGTGTGAAAGTAAAAGCACAGAACATGTGCTAATTACTATTCTGCTATCTTTTAACAACATACTGGAATGTTAATAGGAGAGTGAATAATTCTAACAATGTTTTAAAAAACCTCATAATTATGCAAATTTCCTGTAGTTAAGGCTTGGCAGATCAAAGAACCTTAAAATGAATTAGATAAGGACAGCCATATGTGCCTTTTTATTTTACTCTCTGCATGAATATTGCATACATGAAAGATACCATAATTCCGAACTAAAGACCTGCAGAATTGGGAAGATCAGAAGCAGCATGGTGGACATTTTATTGAGTACTGTATGATTTACTTTAGCCCAGGGCTGGAAGGATAACTTAAGGTGACTGGATAGTTTGGTTTCAGCGGTCCAGGCAAAAACCACTGGTAAAGACAACAAATAGCATCAGCTGACTTGAAAAAAAATTTGAATGGTGAGCACTGTTTTCATTAGAAAAAGAACTATGTGGTTACTCATTTTACTTCCTGGGAGAGAGATGAATTATTTTAAAAATATGGTTACAAATTATCAGATTTTCTCATTATTGCTTTCATATAATTAAAAGCTTTAGATATGGATTGTTCCATGATATTATATAAGAAATGTAAATAAGTTAGTGAAAATTAGTTATAAAATAGCACATTGATGCCATATTTCTAAAAGCTTAATGTGGAAAACATGTTTTGTAAGTTTATATATGGCCCAAAAATGCCACGTGGGTTTGGTATTGCCCACCAGTAGACATATGTAGAAGTATCACTTGAGGTATTTCTTGATAGTCAACTAGAATATGGTTCTGAAGTAACGGACTGTTTTTCAAGAGAATAACCTGTAGGCCAATAATTCTAGTTAGAAGAACATTTACTGAATTTACAAGTAGGACTTATAAAAGAAGTAAGTTTAGCTACAAACTTATTATATTAGCTTCAGAAAACGCGACTTTGGAAAGTTCTTGCCGGAATTATACAGACTCAAAAAATCTATTAACATATTACAGTTGAGAAACTGATCAAAGACAGTATTATAAAATTCCCTGTAGCAATACTGCTAGGGTCATAAATGCACTTGGAATTCATTACTGTTATTTCATAATGCCAAAACAGAAAAGGAAATTCATCATGAGTGGACTCTGTTACGTTTTTATTATTGTAAATATGGTAGCAGCCAAGATGAATGGTACTACAGCAGTATTAAATCATATTTGATAGCTGTTTCTTAGAGTCAATTGTAAAAACACTGCATTCCTAAAAGCACCACCCCACCCCCTCAAAAACCCCCAAACAACCAAACTCACCACACCCTAAAGACAACGTTTAAGAAAAATGTATTTGGTTTTGGTAGACAGAACCAGGAAAAAAAAATTAAGAAAATGATACATGAAATCAATCCAAATTTTAAGCGAGCTTTATTCCCCACAGATATAAGGAATTTGTAAGCTATGTGCATTCTTCCATGACACAGAGCTCTATAGTTAGAAGAACATCTTTATTTTGCCACTGGGTTATTTTATAAGCTTGCTTAAATAGTAAGTGCGAAAAGGTCAAACATACATAAACCAAACCCATCTAAACTTGTATTTCCTCAGTGGGGTTTAGAACCAGTTTATACTGCTGTGAATTAACCCTTCAATAGATATTCTGCACTTGAGATCCCACAAATCCATTATTTTGTCATCTTCCAATTAAAATTATGTCAATTTATAAAAATAAAATTTATTTTAAAAAGTAGCATGTAATGTATCATCCAGATACGCCAAGTTTCAGTCCTCTACAGTTACTATTTACAATATCACAAATATATTTTAAAGAATCTAATTAATATATTCTACTAGCTGCTAGACATGATTTAAGTGTATTGTATGAGTTCACTTAAAATACCAGATTTCTAAGTCTGAGACTGTGTTAACTACAAATAAGTAACATGAGTTAAAAAATTCTGATTACACAAACAATGAATCTAAATCAGTATAATTAGATCTAAGTAAAGGTTATACTGGTTTTTTTGACTTAGCCATTTTATAGCTCTTTCCTAAAGAAGAAAAAAAGGGTCAGTTCGATGGTTTAACTAATGTGTTTCTTAGGCAAAAAAATGTCTTTTTTGTTACTTAGGCAAACAGTTATTCATCAGTACGCCTGATTCTCTGGTGATAAGATTATGTGTAAGAATCTGATCATAAGTCACATGGCCAAAGGAACTACGAAGCTGGGTTTTCATTGAGTTAGTTTATATTCACACGGGTGCACCAAATTTAGGCAGGCCTGCATTAAGTCCTATTTATTCCTTCAGGCTCGCTGGATTACACGACTTTAAACCCACTGATTTCTTCATTTAGATGCACGTTCACCCAATGAACGCACTCAACTAACTTGTAGCGGTGGGCTGGAAAGAAATTTTGTAATATAGAAGTTATAGTAATTTCCAGTAACTCTGAGAGCAACTCTCAAGAAAAAGCTTTATCAATAGGTCCATATTCCAAGAAGTTAACCCCCAAGAGCAGAGAGGGGCAGGGATCAACTGCAAGTAGCTTAGTTAACAGCATAAGGAGGGATTAGTGAACTACAATCTTTATTACACGAATTTATGAAAGTAAAAAAGTTTTTACTCTTTCATAAGATATGAAGTGCATTCCAAACTGTTTATACTTGAAAAACAAGTACTCGTGTGTCTTTAAAAAAAGGAATAGGTTCAACAAAACTGCTTGTATTTAACAGTATAGGTCTTGCTGATATCCTATCAGAAACTCAGCTCTATGGGCAATATGCAACATGGAAGCAAAAAGAGGACAAAAAATAAGATACCCAGTCATCAAGAACTGAAAAGGCACTCCAATGTGGATTCAAATAATATGGATAACACAGTAGGAATCTTTAGAAACCTGTCCTGAGGCAAAATGCCTTCAAAACCAGGACAGAAACCGTGAAACTAAGGATGTCCGTATTTATATGAATCCAGGGTGTCTCTGCAAGCAGCCCTACTTCCTCTGTGCAACCTGCAACATCTTTTAAGGATCTTCTATTTCCCTGTGAACTCTCCACAGTACACTAAGCTATTTTCTGCTACGCTCCCTCGTTACTGCTTGGGCAAGAACATTTCAGGCTATGGCTAATTGCAACTGCATGCATGCTGACCATCTGGCCATCCTGAGGACAAAACCAGACCAAATAACTGTTGATCTCCAAGTACAGTCTTTTGTTGTGTGGAATTTTGTCTTCTACCAAACTGCTGATTTTCACAGAACTGGTAAGAGTGTTATCGGAGGCATGTATGCTCCAGTTAAAATGGGCTTAAGTAAGCTCGTGGATTCAGAAGTTACTAAGGACCACAAATAACCAAAAAGACAGCACACTGAACTAAGTTTCATGTCCAGGCTTTTGAGGGATAAGGAGAAAGATCTTGTGTAGGCCTTTACCAGTATTTTCTGATATGGTTAACCAGACAGGCTGTGAACTGGCCGCCTAAGGACTTGGGCCGGATAGTCAAACAGCATGTAGTGTAACTGAAAACCTCTAAACCTCTAAACTCATCATGGCGTTTAGTTTCTAACTAAAAATGTAACCTCTTTTTAAATTTAGCTTATGAAGAAAACCTTGAGAGCGATGAAGCTGGGTGTACAACTGGCAGGATGATTAGTTGGTTAAAATGAATTTGTGCAATGATTAGAAAAAATACTCTGCATTTTCTTGTTAGCATTAATTATTACTTTGATTAAAACATAGGCTAATACTTCCAAGCTTTCAAACCCATATTTAAGCATGTACGAATACAGAAGTGCTACAGAATATTAGGGTAAGTTTTTGCAGCTATCTGGTTTGTATTTCAGGACATCTTGTTTGTTTTTGTTTTTTCTAGGGTGGAATTATCAGTCCTGAGCACAGTATTCAAGGTGAGAGCATTATCATTGATTCAGGACCTTAAGTCAGCATCTTCCCCCTAAATTACTGCTATTATTTACATTAATGTTATACATAATACCTTTTCCCCAGCAAACTACGGGAAACTTTGTTTTAAAATTTGAGTTTAATTTGAAATAAGACTTGAGTGGCAGATGCAGTTGACTGCCACCATTGGGAAGGAGTCAAAATGGTGCAATTTACAGATGTGCATACTCTGATGATATTTTGGCTTGTGAGTTTGGGATTTTTCACCAAAGCGACAAGAGTGCATTATGAGATGTGGTCGTAAGATTAACAGTCATAAGTTAGACTAATAGACCATTTAGTACAGTCATCTGTGTTTTCTAGGAGTCACTAGTACATACCTAGGAAGGCCGCATAAAACCCATGATATTCTTCTGCTTGGACCGGGGATTATTCTTGTCTACTTTGTTTTTGGACTCGTGAACTGTGGCATCTGCAACACCTCATGCAATTAAACCTTTAGTTAAGCTACAAGTTGCATGAAGCACCGCTTCTTTCCATTTATTGTGACCCTGTTATCTAATGATTCTTTGATACCTTGTAGTTCTTGTATCATGTGAAAGAATGCATCCATTCCCTTGCTGTCTTCCCCTGGCTACTCATGATTTTATAGATGTCTGTTAGCCTGCCAGATATAGTGAACAGCTCCAAAAAAATATGTCCTGTGCTTACTCAGTATTATGTTGATCCTTTTTCATGTGGCTACAAAATTATATTTAGGTATTTCAAGGCCACTGTTGTTTCTTAATATGTAATTGCTAAGGAACTGGTAGAAAAAGTAAATCATTAGAAGCTTACACTATTTCACAAACTGATGATACTGTACCCAACAATTTTTCAGACTGGACAAGATATAGCCAACTGTTCAAACCCAATTTGCATGGGACAGAAAAAAGGAAAAAAGAGTGCAGTTGCAGTGTTTGTAATAAATATGCAATCTGTAAAGTAAGAAGGAAAAGTTAGGGAGTTTTGGCCTTGTAAACTGAAGACAGCGTTCAAAACCAGTCCCATTTCACTCTCTAGACTTCTTTCCAACTCTTTAGATTGGTGAGAAGTATATACAGACCGACCATGCCATGTGTATTCTCATTATGAGGTTATCTTACCTGACCCATTTTTCAGGTATCCATTTGCATCTACAGTAGTGTACATGATGTAAGGACCAGGCTGATTAACACCAAAAGGCTATAAGGGGAAAAAAACAAACCACAAGCAGAACAGCCCCAGGCAAAATTTCAGGAACAGATAAAGCAGTAATAAACTGTAATAAAACAGTAAACCAAAGAAAATTGTTTCCTACTGACAGATAATTTCAAAATCTTGCAGCTGTTTTGGTCATAGCATTATGTGAAAATTAATTTTCAAAATAAGGCTTATCAGTTGTGTATGTAATGTTTAGTTTCTCATGAAGAAAGCAACACTATACAGTCCTCTGGCAAAATGTTACATGTTTCCTTGGAAGTTGCAAATAAAAAAACCCCCAAACTAGAAATTCAAAGAAAAAACTGCATGTTCTGAAAAAGCAGAACTCATTTTATGTTGTATGAGAGAATGCATTATATTGATAGCTTTTCAGAATTGAAAAATACTACACAAATTCAAAATTTTGTTATCATTATTTAGCAGTGTTTTATTTAATTCATGGAAGTGGTTGAATAGTCACTTGTCAAGTACCAACATCTATTTTAAGCTAATTCTCTTGAGAGAGAAAATGTACAGTTACGGGGAAAAAATTAAATAAAAAAAAAAAATCAAAGGGACCTTTGAAACAAATTCACCTAAGTAACAAGGTGAAGGTTTTAAGTAAGAAATTCCCCTAATTATCTACTGTGGTGGGAAACGGAAAGGAAGGGGGACGACTGTAGGAACAGATTTTTTAAAAAGTTTTCTTTTTTTTTTTTTTTAAATCCTGAATTCAAGCTGCTATTAGGGTATCAAATCCAGTAAAGATCTTTCAAATGAATTACAGAAAGAACACTGAAAGAAGAGATGACACATTTCACACCATGCCTCAAAAAACAGTAAGTTCTAAACCATAAGAATATGTGATAATGATGGGAGATGGGATCAAAGGCTGAAAAATAATTGATTAGAATGAAGAGTAAGGAGACCAAAAAGGTGATGTTGATGCATATCTATGAAAGATACGCACATAAGGTGAACTTATGTGGTTCAACACAAAACCTGGTTGGTTTTGCGGTGGGGTTTTTTTGCACCAGGTAGCTGTATTCTGGCATAATGTCCTTTCTATAACTTTCTGACAGAGAACTTCTACAGTGGAGGCAATATTATTGCAATGATCTTGATAATGAAATATTCACCAGCATGTGTTGTGAAGATTTGCTTTTTAAACCCTCTCTTTAGTTTTGCAATTAAGCTAATAATACTATCAATCACCCTTATTACTTTATATCAGAAATTAAACCCTATGTCTTAAAATATACTTGAAGAAAAAGTTGGTCCCATTTGAAGCAGTTCTTGTATTTTCAAATCAAAATTAAAATTCATATTTTTGCAGAACTAAAGTGCTACTGCTAGCTTTGATTGCTCTAAGTTCCTCTTTTAGGCCAACTTTCACTGTGAACATTGCTAAATAATTTGCTAACTGAAAGTTTGGTGGGTGAGCTGCAGTGCCTCTGGAGACGATTAAAATAATTATAATAGAAATCAGCATACATATATGTAGCTATCTGCAGGATCATCAGAACCAAGTACATTGCCTTCCCTTCTATCCCTCATTGTACCCACTTACTGTATTTTAGTCCAGAAGTGGCTATATGGCTGAATCTGTCCCATAATCAGTTTTGCCTGGCCTTTCTGACTGCCCAGAACAAGACCTGGCACACAACACAGTTTGGGCATCCAGCTGTATTACAGACATTTTTCTTGTAGCCGGTATATCCCAGCCCCCATGATGTTGGGTAACAAAGCTCACTGCAGAATCAGTCAACTGCTTTAGTCTCTGAGCAGGCAGCTGGCGAACGGTATGGGTCTCAAATATGCGGAACTTGGCCAATCATGGTTTGGATTACACATTCTTCCAGTCAATAACTGTCTTAGTATGTGGAGAGCTTTTGGTATAAGTAGACCTCAGCTTATCTGAAGCCAAATAGTAATGCAAAGTTATTGTCATACTTACTGTTATTTTCCGAGGACAGTCATTAGAACAGAGGCCACTGAGAACTGCAAAAACAAAAAGTGAGCTTGTACGGTTTATTTTAACAAGCCATCTTACAAGCTCTACCTCTGACATCTGTTGAAGTGTAGTAATAGTGTCAGGTCTATGTTAAAACACATAAAGAAAGTAAATATGACACATGTTAACAAATTTCTACCCTGTTTGAAATATAGTTCTTTGCAGAAAAATTATTACCTAGTCACTGTTTTATCATACCTCATTGGTTAACCAGCTTTAAAAGGGAAGTTGCCAGTTAAAAATTCCAAATTAAAATATTTTTAAAATAGTGGACTGTACATTTCATTCATTACTCTTCAGTTCTAACCACTTAAAAATATTGGCAGAGATTCAGCTTTACTGCTTTAACTGGGAAAAAGGTAAGTAAAGGCTTTTCCTTCTATACGAGGGATAGTTTTACAACTTGATTTAAAGCAATTCACAAAAGCTGTAACAGAAAAAAATCCCATTACCTACTTATTCTATGAATTCAAAAGTATTACAGGGAGATGTCTATAATGGTACTTAAGATCTAAAGCCAGTGACAGCTGTTCAATTACTTGTTTAAAACTTACTAGTTTTTAAAAAAATCATTTAAATTACAGAAATACCTGTTAAACACTCATTTATAATGAACTAAACGATGGACAATAAAAGCCATCTGTTCTACAACCTAGAACATCTTGTCACATTGAGTAGGAGAACATCAGTACTAAAATGCCTTTAAAACAAACAACAAAACATACACACACACAAAAATATAAGGTGTCATTCTGATGCAACATTTGGACTTCAAATGACAACAGTTTGGTTGAGCAGTAGCCCAATAATGGCTATGAGCAGGGAAGAGGATACAGATCAGGCAGTATCAAAGCCAAGTAAAAACATAACTTCTCCATGAGTTAAGGTATCCCAAAAGAAGTGTGGCAGACAGCAAAAATTAATATTTGGACCAGATTTAAAGGCAGGCCATCCTAACCACCAGAATTTTTTTAAGCATTTTTTGTCTACTTTAAGGCTCCATGGAGTTTCAGGTACAAAATGTTTGGGGACACAAATACTAAAAGTGCACATAAGATGTTCATAGTGTAATAGTGATTGGAATGATTAGAAATCATTCCCTACTGGAGTCAGAAATGGCACTGTTCTAGTGAAGGAACATTTCTAATACTTTGTGTGCAGATACTAAAAGCTGTCATGATTCCCAAGTTACCATTCTTTGCTTGTTATTTCAAAATGTTGACATTTCCAAATACAGAAAAATCTATTACTTTTATACAGTCCACAAAAAGTATTTGGTCACGTAAGATGAAGGTGTGGCAAAGCAGAATTTGAAGACACTGTGTATCAACAAATAGACTTTTTAAGCTATGAGCTTATTGTTTATATTATACATAGGTATGTATGCAAGTGGAACCTACCCTTCCCATTTTGATGCAAAATGGCACACTGCAATTTGCTGTTCAATTTCACTACTGGAACAAACAATGTGACCAAGTACATTTGACATTGGTTATGATGAGCAAAACTGTTCTCATTGTCCATATGCCAAATAAGTCAACACAATGCATTTTTTAATACACCAACTTGCACAAAGCATGTTTCATTAGAATACTCTCCCCTGTATCACAGTAAAACTATTTTTAGACCACTCATTAATTTCCATTTCCTGGGGTTTCCTATGCTAAAATACTCCCTAAAAGGGCGCTAAAAAAACCCCCTTGCTCCAATTTTTAAGATAGATTTACACAGAGTGAAACAAAAAGAATGTTGCAAATTAGTCCTTTCCCCATTAAAATATCACAATTATAATTCTAGTAGGGCTTTGTGAAGTACAAGATATTCCTAGAAGACCTTCTGCATGTTTGTGGGAATTACACTACCCATATACAGTATTATTTAAAAGAAGGCTTCCATCAACATGACAAATCATTATAGGTTATTGAAATGAGACTAAAGCTTAGGCTAAGGAGAAAATAATAAATTCATCAGTCCACAGTAGTAGCTGCAGTTCTGTTTGTCTTATGGCATGCAGAATGTGTGCTTTAGAAGGATTAGATGCATTTAAATAACATGAAGGCAAATGCAATTTTTGAAGGTGAACCTTTGGTTGTTCCTGTTTAGCTTTGTCCTCATAAGCTCAAATACAGCCTCATTTTTCACTCGTTCTCAAAAAATCAAGGAAGACAGACAAGCAATGAGCTCAAAGCTCAACACCTTTGCAGTCTGGAAGAACACGGTAGGGCATGCAATTTGAAAACCTAATTACTCTCACTTACAAATATAATAACCTAACTCTAGCCTTTTAAAGCAAGGCTGTAATTAATTCACACACCCTTGCTACGTTCACTGTCATTCTCTGCTTTTATGGTAAGATGTGTTTTGTGCCACGTACTGCTTTTAGGTTGAAAACACCAAATTGACTCACACATGGAAACAAAGTGGCTCTCAGAATAGATCACACAGCGTAAGCAAAATACACACCATGCCGGTCTTTGCTGAAATGAAGCCAGCCCATTTTGCACTAGATTCTGAATCATTTCCAGATGATATAGAAAAGCACTCCAGTAGAGTAGGCTTGATAAGACAGAAGTACAGCAAAAAAGACAGAAGTCCCCGCTAGAAAGAAAAGACTGCAACCACTCAAAGCACAGAAGGAAATGAGAGCACTTGGCTATTGTTTCCTGCCTAGCTTTCTTAAAATAGGCAAGATAAAAAGGCAGTCATTGTAGACAAACAAAGCATATTCCTTCAAGTCAATATTGCTGTAAATTCTTCTAGTTCCTTTCTGCCTTACTATAGCATACATACTTATATTTGCAAACACAGTCATATTTCTTCTCAAATTAGTGATTTATGAGCTAATCTTGCTCCAAATATTAAATAGCATCACACATTAGAAAAAAAAAAAATCTAACTGGAATGATAGGTATGTGTAGAACTAACTCCATTTTAATATTGACATTATATTATGTGAGGAGGGGATAAATGAAGATATTGTACAAATGATTCATAAGAAGGGGTCTCATATGTTCAGCTAGTCCAACCCTCTCCCTCAAAAATGATTAAATATACTACATAATTTCTTAATCTAGTTGTCAGGACCTCTAGTGTTGGTAACTCTGCAGCTTCTCTAGGAATTTATGTTAGTACTTCACAAGCTGTCATTTAGGAAATTATTCTTACTGTTTACTCTTTGTAGATTGTTATTTTATGTTGTATCCTGCATGGACAAACAGAACACTCTTCCCTCCTTGTTCTGCATCGTTACGGATCGAAGACATGGGTCTTTTTTACATTTCTCTTTTGGGCTGAATAACTTGTTTCCATGTGCTATTTCCTTGCAGATCATATTTTTAGACACTTGATAATTCATGTTTTTCCTTCAGAAGCCAGCTGATAAATGAGTTTTTAAAGACTAGTATCTGTCTTTAGAATTTTGCTAGGATGCAGAAAGAAAGCTCCAGGATGAAAGGAAAAGATTTAGTCTGCCTCTAGTTAATAAGTGAAATAAGACATGCATTCTTGTAAAAAAACACCCCCCCCCAACAAAACAATAAAACCCCCACAAAAACATACATACTGAAGAGATTATGAACACTTATTTAAAGGTCATTGGGGTCAACACTGATATTAAAAACAGGTAAAGTGTTGAAAATAGTGGGCAGAGTTACCTTGCATTTTAGTAAGTCCACTAAAATAAAACCAAGAAAAAAAACCTTTGAAACAAAACAAAACCAACTTATCCAAGTTCACATTCTGCAACAAGAGATTACTGCAATCCCTAATATTTTCCACACTGTGTTTTTTCTATTCTAGAATTACCATACACAGAGGCTCAAATACATTCCTTTCAAGGTCCCATTTTGACTTGATTATACAGCAATAACTTACCAATAACTTTAACAAAATAGGCATCTGCCTCAAAGTTATTTTTTAACGTATGGATAGAAAAATCTTTGTTGGAGTAGCCTTTGCTTAGCACAATGATATCCAAGATTCCCTAGAAGAAAAAAAAAAAAGAGTTTATGTTAGAATGCTGATTTACTCTAGATAACATCTAAATGTAGCAAACAAATTCCCTTAGAGATACAAAGGAAAAAAATAGACTGTGTGCAGCAAAGTTTACACCTTCACTATCAATTTTAGTATCTTTCAGATCTTACTAATCTATGGCAATTTAGGACAGCGTGCTCCATCCACAGCTAACCAGGACAATGCATGTGCTCCATGGCTTCTTGCAACTGAAGAGGGCAGCTCAAATGGAGCATATAGAGGGGCAGCAAACTTTTAGGCAGTGATGGGCTGCTGTTGAGTGCTCCCCATCCAGGGAGCATCTCAAGAGTGAATTTCCCAGGTTGAAGGCACTACAAAGCGGTCTGCCAATGGCACACAGATACAGCAACACAGAGAGAGAGATGCTGTCTGCTGTAATAAATGGTTGAACTTACATCTTCGTATATGTCAAAGAAGGTTGCCACCACTGCATCCTTGATTTGATTTAGGTCTGAGAGCTCCCAAAAAACTTTAAACATACGACGTACACTCTTGCAGCTTACATTATTGCATGGGACATTTTCTAGTAAAAATGCTTGTTGATTGCTGTAAAACATATATATAAAAAACAGCTTACTTGTGATAAACAGTCTAAATAATAGACTTTACAAAAATACTGTAACTAAATAATTTAAGTCTACTGAAGTTAAGTATAATAAAAACAAAGCTAGCAGCCACTGGATACTTTAAAATTCATAAGCATTTATGTTAACTTTATAGAGAGAATTATGTCATGCCTGACTTACTTAAACCAATGAATACACTAAA
>NW_010564625.1:41861-59457 GCF_000687285.1 Phaethon lepturus | reverse complement strand
CAGCAGGAATCATTTCATTACCCATCCACTCAGAAGACTTGAACATATTCTTACTTCATTCTGAAACAAGTACAAGCACACTTATCTGGCATTTTCCTTAATCTCTCCACGGTCCTTCAGTTTAAATACTACTTAAAAAGTCTCAGTACTTTTTCATTATTTTATGACAATCTCTTCCCAGCCCAGTTTCATTAATAAATTTTCTTACACATTGCATGATGTTTTAAATTAATTTAAGATTAAACCGAGTCTCTATGGGTATTTTTCCATTGTTTCTAAGAAAAACAGAAAACACAAACCCCAACCTACTAGCACAGTAAAAATAGGGTAAGACAAACCAAACTGGACATTTGCTGACATACAACTAATACAGACAGAAAGATAGGCTGTAATACTGAAACAAGAAACCAGCAGACCAGAGTACCAGGTCTAGCGTAGCAAAATCTCCCTTCTGAAGGATTTATCCAATACATGCCCATTGGTCAGTGGGAGACGCAAGGTTCATACGTGCACGCTGACGGCTAATAGCATTATTCGCTGCCTCTGATACTGTAACATTGCCACTCGCACTGGAACGGTGAAAACCGTCAGACTTTACTAACTGGGAGTCTGATTCTTTGGCAGGTCTGTATCCTGGGAGCCCACTAGAATCCATCACTGGCTTGGCAACAGGAACAGATGAAGTTTCCTCCTCTCTTTCTGGGGGCAGAGCCAGGAGGTGGAGCAGACAATGTTCTGTAAAGCTAGCTAAGCATGGCAGAGCCCAGGGCAATAATCAAAAACACTTCTTCATTATGACCTTCTGCTGTTTCAGAGGTTGACAAGGTGTTTTCCTGATTCTTAATGGCATCCAGTGCGTCCAGGATGGAGTCTCACACATGCACGCGCACACACGAGCATTTCTCCTTAGGAAAATTTTTATTTTTATTTGTTTCTATGGTATATTTCAGATAATTTGCTACTCATAAGAATCCTATCCCACAATATTCATATTTCTGCTCCATCTGTTTCTGAAAGAGTTAGAGGAGGGCAAAACATTTATCCTGAGAAAAAACATTTCTGACAACGAAGCGTATCAGTTTCCTTGCGTGTTGCCAAGTTAATATTTCAGAACCCACAATGGGAAAGATTTTTTTCAGTTCACATTTTTTAAAATTGCCAGAAATTACTAGATGATAATTATTTAAAAGACAAAAGATTATCAAGCTTGCGTGACACTATGTATGGAGTATTGGTCAAGTCTAAACTATAAGCCTTGTGAATGGATAGATGCAAGAAGTTTATTTACTACAGGAACCTTTTTTATTTCCTTTCCTTGGTAGTGTGCATTTACTGACTTTGAAAACATCACAAACTGGACAAACAGTAACATAACACCAGCTGCACTGTGACAAAAAAGGAAAATATTATTCAAAGTGGCATTGAGCAGGGAAATGCCACTTTCCTTCACTCTTCTGTATCAACAAGAGAAACACAAGACAAACAACAGAAAAAAAAAACAAACCCTCAAACCCTAAACAGATATTGAAGACTTTAAAGTGCACGATGGGAGAGCTATCTTGTAGAGGAAAAAAAAAGTTCATAGATGTAGCATCCTTGTGGCAGAGCAGCAGAGGTCTGGAGATTCCCTACTCAGAATATAGCTGAAAGTCTACTAATGTTTATCTTAGTAGGCAGCAGGAAATTTCATTTCATACTACTATCGATTTATGTCCATACGTTCCCTTTTGAAACAAAAACACAAGCTTGCCTAGTAAAAGTAACAACTCAAAGATGTTACATATAAATGTTAAGCTACAGCAAATGCTAACTATACCTACAAGTACCTACACATAGGTTTAGATTCACTACTGTGAGTCATATGAAGTTGAAATCTGATTTTTTAATTTTATTTTTTTAAAGAGTTGGTGTTATTGCTTACCATAAAAAAAAATTGAGAGCTTGCAGGGTAACAAACAAAAATAATGAAATTCTAAAGCTAATGAAAACTATTACTATTGTTGAGAAAGGAGGAGTAAAACAAGGTTTAAACATGAGCTGCAATATTAAACTTCTTTTAAGTTTTGTTTGTTGTTTTTCTTTTAAAGTGGAATTTACAGAAACGCATCACTTCACTGGAAGTGTAGACAAGTTTTCTTTTCCTTGTTGACAGACTAGATATTATTAACTTTATAATTAAAGTTGAGCCTTCTTTCCTGTCAATTTCTAAGCAATTCCTTGGCACTTATTTTATTGACGTCTTCAAATTATTTTGACTTCTATACCAGCCTTCAATTCCTCTTATTTCCTCTAAAAGCGTCTTTGAAAAGCACGATGAGAAGGGTTAATAACTTATCTAATAAGTATCTTCTAAACAAATGCTTTAACTGGAGAATATCATTGGGGTGTCTTCTATACCGTCTTGCTTTTCCCTTTTCAAAAAACTGATAGAATTTATAGTAAGGAACTAAGTTACAAACTCACATTTCATTCTAAAATGATTCAATTTGATTCTTAACTTTCCTCACATTTCTGGCCAAAATTTTGAATGGTATATCCTGCCATTAGTATTTGAACAGCATCAGCCAACTAAAACACACTCCTGAAATATTAGTAGTTTCTGCTGAAAATAGTAATTTGATACATTTACATACATGTAAGTATTTCCTCCTGTTTTGACTGAAATTGAGCGAACGTGACTTTCCTTTTCCTCATGTATTTTCAGCCCCTTATCTTTTGGTAACATACTGGATAAGGATTTTATCATGAGTATGTAGGAATGATCTACAACACCTAGAAACAATTTCAAAATAAGTACCTCTAAAAAGCAAACGGATGCACTCACACAGCACTGAATAGAGGAAAACAACAAAAAGCACTCATGTGGTGGTGGGGGACAGTCTTTGGGTTTGCCCCCAAAATACAGACAAAAAGAAGGCAATGTACTTGCATCCTTCCTCACATCCACGTATGAAAACAGTCTTAGTACTTTACTTTAAACTTCCATCTAGTTTTCAAGGTGAGCTATGTTCCCGGTTCCACTGAAGGCTGCATATATTATAACCAGTTGTCTTTGTGCCCAAACTTCATTTTTTCAGGTGTACAGTCAAGCGAGTCCCACTTGACTCAGTACAAGACAAAAAATAAACACTGAAATAAAACAGTAATAAATTATGTAATCAAAAGCTAAAATAATGAACACTAATGGAAACCAGAAACTATATATCTCTGTGTGTGTATATATATCTTAGTAATTGTTAGCCACCTTATGTCTTTCTTGATCCTTCTCGGTCCCAGCCCACTCCCAGGGCCACGCCGATATGGGAGTTCCCATGTGCTACATCCCAGCATGGGAGGAGGAAGTCTTAGCGTGTGGGCTATTCTTTTGAAAGGCTGCAGCAACAGGGACAGTTGCAGTGCCTTACTGTTTGCAGAGGGAAGAGAAATCAGCTGTTTGGTGTTTCACTCCTCAGCTGTTCAATTCTTTCTTGGAAAAACTCCTGACATCTGGATTTGGCCTGTGAGCTGCCAGTTGAGTCCTCATGTTAGTTAGGGTTTTAATAGACAAGCATCGCTAGAATCAAAGTATCTACCTCCATGTTTTATTTCTACTACATGCTACAATTACAAAGGACAAGTTTATGACCTTATTATTTTGAACAAAATTTTGAAGAGTAACACGACCAGAAAAAAATCTCCCTGTAACAATGAAAATAATCAGCATCCTTAAAATGACAAAACAATGTCCTGAAAGCCTATGGGGAAACACATAAAGACAGACACTGCTACAATGGCAAAACCTCAAAATCAATGCTGAAGTGCTACACAAAATGTGTAACAGTCAGTATCGAACAATTCAGCTTAAATACTGAGAAGAGGCAGAGCAAAATAACTCTGAACTAAGACTAGCGTATCACCCTTAACATGCTACTTGCAGCCCTTTCAATATTTAGGTATACATACCAATGTATACACAGTGGCAGCTAAATTGTGTACTACCTGCATAACTTTATCCCACACAGCTTATGAGTGATGCTCAATGAAATATAGAGTTGTCTACAATTTGGACCTTCTGACCGAAGTCATCTATGCAGCAAAGCTAAATTTAATGAGGCTGAATAACTGTAAGCGAGGCCTAACATCAAAGAAAGACTGAAGACTTATCTCAGTTTTATTTTAACACCTTTCTTTGGAATTAGAATTAAATATTTACTGCTTAATTTCATACATCTCTCATTCTGTCAGTTATAGGCTAGTTCATTTACAGTTCTACAGGAGACATCTCAATGACTAATATCTTACTCCAGACATTCAGAATAATTGAATTTGCCTTTGGTTTTTTAGATATTCTCAATTACAAGGTGCTCATCAATCCCACATTTAAAAAGAAGTCCTCTATCCAACCTTACTTCTGAAAAGTGACAACTAACAATGATTTAGGAAGAGAGGACTTAGTCAGATAAGAGTCATTTCAAGTATACCCATATAAAGGATTAAGACATATACATGAATTTAAAACTCAGCATGAATACCTGGAAAACTTTCTAGAATTGTATTATACTCAAAGTTTTTCATTCAACTGTCCCTATCCAGTTGTTTGTTATCTCCAAGTTTCAGTCTTTAGTGTTATTTATCACCAATGTCAGAAAGAGATACTGTATTTCCAACTTGAACATTACTTCACCTGTGAAAAACATTTGCTTTGAATAAAATCAAACGGATATGGCAGGAGATAAAACAGTGAGTCTTACGGCAGTTCTGAGAATACTTGAAGCTATTAATTGTTCTCCTGACTTACTCACCTGGAAGGACAGTAAACCAACTTATTCCCCACTATGATGTCTTTATTTCAGCGTTTTGTAGGTATTTTTAAGGATTTGATCAGAAAGTGCTTTCCTGAGTTGTGATGAAGGCATGTAACTGATTTTAATCATATTTTTCCATTATCACATATCAGTGTATTTTCAGACGAATAAAATGGTTTCTGCCTCTAATTTCTTTAAAGTTACAGACAGCTACTACAAGATAGGCTTCCTAGACTACACCACAGATTGAGGTCAAGAGTTTTGAAATCATAGATAGAGCTTCTATCATTTAACCACAGTTATGAATCACTGAAATTAGATCTGTAGATGTAGCATGAAAGGCTTCAGAGAAAGAAATAAACAGCTTGATCCAGAAGTGTTTAAAATCAATTAAATAAGGTTTTCATTTTAATTTGCTCTAATTTAAGACGAGCTTTTAATTTAATTCACACACTTTTAATTCTCTCCACCCTGTGACCCAGTTACACATTTTAAAAGGAAGTACTTGTTTAAACCACTCAGAAACAATGAATTAATATTACTCTGAAAGTGACATTTGATAGGGGGTGCAAAAAATGTGACTTTCATTCCCATCCCAGGGTATGAAGAGCTTGTTTCCATTACTTTTCTACAAACACTGGAAATGTACAATGTTAACATGCAATGTATTTCTTAAATATTCATTTACTTACTCTTTTTTTGCCAGACTTCCTCAGCTCTCTGAACTTCCCTTTTAATAACCTGTCAAATCACTTGCCAGTACCTTCAGCCCTTATGCCTTACTGTGTCACTCAACTTTGAAGTCAAATTTCAAAATAACTTTAAGATGCACCCAACTGAATAAACAAACAATTTCAGAAGCAAGGAGAATAAAGATAAAAGTGTATCTCAGTAATTCACTGCAGTGAAACATAGGTAACTTCCTGGGCTTTTACAGGAGTAACTAGTTATAAACTAATTAAATCTTTTACATAATATTAAATGACATAATTATATACCAGCCAGAGGAGAGAGGCTCCTACAAATTTTAAAAGATAAAATAACTTCTGAACTCCAGAAATCTTCATAAAGTCCTTCTGAAGTGTACTAGCCATCAGGATACACGCTAGAAGATAGCCTACAGCACAGCTCAAAACACAACATTTGTGGGGCTTAAGTAAAAACAAGAACAACTTCATAGTTTAGATAGAATCATAGAATCCTTAAGGCTGGAAGAGACCCCCAAGATCACCAAGTCCAACCATCAACCCAACACCACCACACCCACTAAACCGTGTCCCGAAGTGCCACGTCTACACGTTTTCTGAACACCTCCAGTGATGGTTACTCCACTACTTCCCTGGGCAGCCTGTTCCAATGCTTGACCACGGTATTTCTATGGAAAAGGAAGGACTTTGGTTCTAATCTGCTCTCAAGACTGTTTACAGTCTTTATTCAGTGACTGTGGAACAGAAGATGCAAACTCCCTGTGGAGCAGAAAACCTGACATTCAGGGCCCTAGTGCTTTAACTTTGTCTATGCAAGTTCTGGGCAGAAACAGCATCACCTCCTTCTCTGCCATAGCTGAATATAAACAGCTGCTGTGCTAGTTATTTTAAGGCTCAGAAGTACAGAGACAGAGCTCAGCTGCTCACTGCCTTGTCTCTGAATCACATCACGTAGGCTGAATACAAGCACGTAGCTCTTCAAACTGGGTCATTTTTAGGTATGTGTCAGTATCTGAAGAGCTCTAACACAAAAGTGCCAGTGGGTGACATGTTTAGGCAACCACTAGAGGATCTGAATTGAATTCTTTGACTTCAGCATCTAAATTCTGTCTATATACTGTTCTGAGCTCCTCAGTTCTTTTCCTTAAGGAGTATTAATTCAAAATATGAGCCTGCACCCAAGCTCATCCAAAATACCATACAGAGGAAGATACTAAATACACCTGTAAGGGAGGCTTATTTTGCCTTGTAATGCACTAGTGCAAGTATTTGTCATAGATCCCAGTAAGGAAGATGTTGAGACTCCATAAGGTATTGATTAAAATACCTTTTACAAGCACTGACCTGAGGAGGAAAAAGGGGGTAGAACAGAATCTTACAACTCTTCAGATGCTAGAAAACCCAAGTTGTGCAGCATCAGACAGACCTCTAGTCAGGACACAGCATGCTGGCATACCCTGTCTGTAGCAAGGTTCAGTGGCATTATGGCCTCTAGAGCTCTTTGAGGTTTTTCTTAGAAGTAAACAATTCTATTCATCATTTCTACTGTCAAGCAAAAGGATGTTCACACGAAAGCATGCTGCTTCACTTCAAGGTAAAGACAAGGACATGCCAGTGGTATCATCACCAGGTGCCAAGTGAGAGCTGCCTACAGGCTTCTCCGTTACGATTAGCTGGCTATGTTTATCCTGCAGCCAAGCGATATGCGCAGAACAGCACAGGCATGCACCTACTCAGGTCAACTGTTACGTGGTTCACTAACTCCTCAGTGTACAATAATCTCCCTGTAAGCATCACTACATGCCCTCTCCCACCTAACACCAGATGGTAGCGATACAAAGTATTGGGAAAGTAAGTAATGAAGGAAAAAAAAAAAAGGAGGAAAAAGATTACACTGACAAATTTAATAGGAGAGGTTAGAAGTGTCTTTTGGCGGGGGGGGGAGGGTGCAGGGCAGCAGAGTTTATTTATTTCAGTTAATTTTGGACAATATAAAATCACTGATAAGTTACTAGGTGTGTCTAAAATTCCTGGTTCTCAAAAGGCAGCAACACGCTACTGCATTTTTCAGCAGAGTCACCAGCCAGCGTTCACTCCTTGCAACAGCACAGAACAGGTTCCCCAGCTCTCAGCAGCCTGGTGTTACTAGCCAACACTGAAAGCTGAAGTCAGGATTTCACAGAATATGATTTGGGAAAGGAAAGGGAGGGCTAATCAGCTGCTGTGATCGGGGAGGAGTGCCTAAAACGGTACTTCATACTCCACTCCCCTGTGCAATTCCCCACCAAGAGCCACAGTCTGAGCCTATACAATTATGCATTCTAAACATACCATGTAAATGAATACCTTTTTAAAGGGGAAACATTTAGCAGAGATCAAAAGCCTTGTTCACTTGATAAAATGAACAAGATGCAGTAAAATTAGTAATTTGTATGACTGATGATTGAACATGCATTTGATAGTCTTTATTTCTAAGTTTACATATACTCTTACCTTCCAGATGTGTTTTTTAGTATAGCAAGAGCATCTGGGTAGCCATCCATATTGTAATCTCCAATATGAAGCGTAATTGGAAATGAAATTTCCGCTGAAGATTTGTCATTTTGATACGGTACAAAGCCCCAGAGCGTGTCTTTATTTCTGAAGTCTTGCAAGACTGGAATCCACTATAAAATAAGACAAAAAAAAAGAACAGCTAAGTAAAAAAAAAAAAAAAAAAAAAAATCTATTGATTAAAACAACCTAATTCTTTTAAAAACAGCTGACATTTCTTCACTGCATCAGGATTCTTAACCATTTACAAATTTCTGAAGAGAAAATAAGGATTATTTCCTAACTCTGTCATCAAATGAAAAAATTAAAGTTTTTTCTATGCACTGTATTATTCCAGAAGAGAGAAAAATAGATAGGGTTGTAAGAATAAAGGACCTGTGTTTTGGATTGTGCCCAGTGTATGGAGGTATCCAGGAACAATTTCACTTGAAGAAACAACAGGCTTGCCTGGAACCTGTACTAATCTTTAAGTTTAGGTAAGCTCAAACTATCAGGGTCTTAACATCCTGAGTCTGTCCATTTTTCTTGGGATTGCAAGCAATAGCCAGCATTAAAGCTGGAGAAGGGACGCACCCTCAAATTTGTGGACAACACCAAACTGGGGGATACAATCAGGACAGGATGGCCATTCAGAGGGGACCTCGAAAGACAAGAATGGGCAAACAGGGACTTCATAACAATCAGCAAAGAAAAGTCCTGCAAAAGTGAGTAAACCGCTGCAACAGCGTAAGCTGGAGACTGACCAGCTGGGTAGCACCTCTTCCTAAAAAGATGTGTGGGTCCTGGCGAGCAGCAAGCTAAAGCCAAGTGTGGCAGCTATGACGGCAAGCTGCTGCCTATGCTCCTGCTGATTGAGGCGAGTGATTATTTCTCTTTATTCAGCACTTACTAGTCGGCATCTGGATCCTGCGTCCAGTTTTGTGCCCCACAAGAAAGATCTGAGAATACCGAGTGTGTTTAGAGAAGGGTCACCAAGATGGTCAGGCATTGAATATTTACTTAAAGGACGGGCTGACGGCACAGGGCTCGTTCAGCCTAGAGAACAGAAGATTTAGGGGGGACCTAATAGCGACCTTCCAATATCTGCAAGGAGATAACTGAGAAGGTGGAGCCAGGCTCTCTGCTGAGATATATGGCAGAAGAACAGGAGACAATAGTCACAGACTATAAGGGAGGTAAACAAACAAACAAAAATTCACTATGATGATGATAATTAAACTAGGAAAGAGGCCGAAGTTGCAGAATCTTTGTCCTTGGGGGTTTTCAAAGTTTGACTGGACAAAGCTCTAAACAACATGGTCTGAATTCAGTGCTGACCCTGCTTAAAGCAGAAGGCTGGATGTCCTGAGGTTCATTTCAGCTTGAATGATTCTCTTATTCATGGATATTTAGAAGTTCAAGAGCTTCAATTCCCTTCCTATCTCCCCAGCAGCACCAGATACTGAACTCTTTGATAAGAAATTAAGATTACAGTATTAAATTGAAAGTACAAAAGAAATGCAAAGTATAATTTTTCCAGTACAAGAAGTAGAATGTATCTGCACTTACTTTCCACAAAGTGCTGCAGAGGTGCTAAGTAGCAATTTATCTTAATTAAAATCAAAGTAATTTCACAAGTTGGTATGAAGCTGAAGTACCAGGGTTAACATTTCAGTGCTACAGAAAATTCAGTGCTATTTTTCAAGCCAGAAGTAATTTTACATGTCAAATAACTGACAATGCCTTCAAAAGGACAGAAGGATGCCATCTTAAAGGATCACCATCATCAACATCAAAAGCACTTAACAGCATCTTAAATGTCTCTCATCCAAGCCTTAATTTAGCTATTTCAGGAACCAGAATGAGATCCCTGACAGCATCGTTTCCTGCTGTGGAGAGACTCCCTCACTAACACAACCCAGTAATCAACAACATTCCTGCCACACGGCAATTACGTGCAACACGTGGACTGGTCCCGTGAGATTACGTACAAACATATGCCTATTAAAGAAGCCCCCAAATTATAAGAAAAGTGCACTAAGTCAACTTTGTTTGGATATCCCAGATGGCTTAGAAGAGTTCTGCCAGACACTGCATATACTTCGTGCACTTCTGCCTGTGTAAGTGATGATATTTGAACCGCAATGATGAACTACAACACTCCTGATAAAAACTCAGAGTTGAAATTAAAGATACTTTGACCCTCGCCTCCCCCCAAACATATGCATGCCTATTTAGCTACTGTTAGCTGCTGAAGGTTTGGAAAATCTAAGGAAAACAACAGAAAATAAGAAAAAGACTCTTAACCTAAAGGAATTTTTTCAAAGGGTTACATTTCTTAGCACTTATTTGTCATGCAGAAGACAGATGAAACAGTATTATTAATACTGTAATTTTGAAAAACACCGATTGAAATCAGAACCATGAAATATAATATAGGTTTTTACTTTACACGGTATCATTCACACAGTCATTGCAATGAAATCCAATTATATCCATCATATACTTTCTAAATGTACGCATGTATGGTAACACTATTTTAAAGAAACAAAATTTAAAATGATTTTTTTTTTAGGCGCAAATCTGAATCTGTATTCTGTTTTTACTCTACTCAGAGTGATTCATAGAAAGCAATTTTAGAATCATAAGATCGACAATGAAATGCAGAGATAGAAAACAACAGGTGAGCATCTATTGTTACCAAGCACACTACAGAGTAAGATTTATCCATCTCACTGAACCAGTTGTGGGACTTTTTATAACAGCAGTTGTAGAACATTTCAAAAATACCACCCTTGTTCGATGCGTAACCAGAGCACATTCTAGCACCACACGTAACTGACTCTGACAGTTTGAATTCAGAGTAATCTACATTTTCGGTGAAACTCATTCTGTATATTTCTATTCTAAACGGCAGTATTGTGTAATGTAATGCAAAACTAATTGTTCACGTGCCTCAGGACATATACATCAGTACAGAAGAGAAAAAATGGAAATGTTTGTCAATAATATAAATCTTCTGCTTCTTTCGTATTTGATAATCCAGACAATTGCTTTAAGCTTCATGTTTGCTGTTACTATCTTAATAGGAAGAAGACTAAAACTGTGGGGTTTTTTTCCTTTTACTGTAAGATAGAAATAGGTGGGTATAATGAGGACACACAAAGCTATTTTTTTGCAGTTTTCTGATCATATGATTTCTGTTACCTCGCTCGGATGAAAAAAGACAAATTGAAAAGTGGAATGAGTGTATCTAAAAGAAAATTTAAATTAATACATAAAATTCAGTCAGAGAAATCAAAGATGTACTACTTCCCCTTTTGTTAAATTCCATTGCATAGCACCACTAATATCATTACCTAAAACATTTATGTAGATATTTTACTCCTTCAATTAATGATTTTTGTAGGCTAAAATAAGAAAAATATAATTATTTAAGTGCTTGAAAATTTGTTTTCAAACTCTTAAAATACTTGTTTTTCAACAAGTAGAAGAGAGAATGCTTTATTGTTGGCCTCTTCTCCCAAGTAACTAGCGATAGGACAAGAGGAAATGGCCTCAAGTTGTGCCAGGGGAGGTTTAGATTGGATATTAGGAAAAATTTCTTCACTGAGAGAGTGGTCAGGCATTGGAACAGGCTGCCCAGGGAGGTGGTGGAGTCGCCATCTCTGGAAGTGTTCAATCAGGACATGATTTAGGGGACATGGTGGCGCTGGACTAATGGTTGGACTTGATGATCTTGAAGGTCCTTTCCAACCTAGTGATTCTGTGATTGCCTGTAAAAACAGCATCTTTTTCACTTGAAAAAGATCTCGGGTACTTGAGAAAAATTGCATTCACCCCACCTCACTCAAAAAGGGCTCCTTTCTTTCAGAGTCCACATTCTTCTGTACATTAGGAAAGGCAGTTCTCTTGCTCCAAAGCCCATTAACAGGTCTTTGAGCCAAAACTGTGGGATTAACACATCTCAGTTTTTACACTATGGCCAGAAACCTATGAAGCAGAAATAACGCATCCAGACAGCTGCCCACTTCCAGGCCACCTAACACAGGCAGGGAGCAAGCTGTGAGCCAGAAAGCATCTGGAAATTGGTAGCCCGCTCTTGGCCAATACCTTTTCTGGAAGTGCCAGGGTTTCTCCTCCCTTCTATGACAAACACTATCCCATCCGATAGAAAGATGAGTATCAAGAGTGGCCTGAAAGAACTGGCCACAGCAACAGAAGTCCTTTTCCCTGGAGGCTCCCCTTCTACTGTACATGTGCACTGTACTTCAGCTGCACATAAAAAACTAAACCCAGTGATTTCAGGATGCATTAGGCTCTCA
This sequence comes from Phaethon lepturus, assembly GCF_000687285.1. Lineage (NCBI taxonomy): Eukaryota > Metazoa > Chordata > Aves > Phaethontiformes > Phaethontidae > Phaethon > Phaethon lepturus. The sequence goes on along the minus strand of NW_010564625.1, from coordinate 47,109 downwards.
GTGCATATGAAGGTCACCTGAATCCTGTACACAGTTGAGTAGCCATTATTGCACAAAAATAAACTAAATTACTTATACATTATACCATTAACTTATGGCGTTCAAAGCCTGGAACACAACAATCCTCAACACTGACTTAGCAACATAGAAAAAAGTAACTAGAGCAGTAAAAGCCATTTTCAATGCTGGAACATGGCTCACAGCCCCACAGCTGCTTTGAGAAAGATGAGCAACTTAGAAGTGATGAGATGATCTTGTAGAATCTGAGATTTATTAAAATTACAGCAGCTGCAAGGCCTCCTCCCACCCCCACTTCAAACTGGTATAGAGGAAGGAGGAAAAACTTCTAACAGTGACTAGCTGGAGCTGATAATCAATGCTGTCAGATACACCTTTTTAGCCTAGAGAACGACTCCACAGAGACCTGAGGTTTGCTGTAGGTTGCACTGCTGTGTTCTACTTCAGAGCTGCTAGATTTGTAAGAGGAATAAAGCTATAACCTTTCTGTTGTGCAGAGAACGGTTATAAAAATCATCAAGCCCACAAAGAAACTCTAAAATGAAGGGATTGAAATAATACTGATTGCCTCAGGAAACAAATGAAAAAAATCATACTGAATACTTGCTAAAATTAAAAGAAATATTAGTCATCTCTAAGAACAACATAATATCTAGAGTTTCTACAATAAACAGTACTAGGGGCTTTAAAACAAGTTTCAGGGAGAACTCAGTCTAATTTTCAGAATCTAGATGAGAGATCTAAATCAGCTAGCAGATTTGTCCGTAGCTATTGCAGGTGAATTTAAAGTCGTCTGAGGTGTCCTAACACTTGCCACAGTCTAAAACAGCATACAGGATTCTACTTCAGATCTGACAGCAATTCTTCTGTTGCTATGGAAACATTCACATTCTTTTAAAATTTTAGTAGGTCTTTATCTCCTTAAGTCACTCACATGTATTTTGTTGGCCTTTACTTTTAGTCCATCACCCCAAAAAAAGAAAATTTATCTGAGATATTTTCAAGATTTATAAAGATTAAATCATTAAATAAATTAAAATTTATGGTGAAAGATCATCCTTCAAATAATTCTCCTACATCTGCTTGGCTTTCCAGTAGCCATCCAGCTATGGCAAAGAAATTATGAGAAATAATACTGTAGACTGACAAACGTCAAACAAGATCTTACCAGAACAACTCCAAAGCCTGACATGCCATTACGTGCCCCTCCACTGCCATATGCTCCACAAATTCTACAGGTGTGTTTTTCTGATTGCTATGCATTTCACTGAACTGTGTTAACTGTTTTTCATTTGGTTTCATCAAATGTCACAACAAACAAGCAGGAAGGTCAGAACCAGGTCCAGTTACCGCAGGCAAACTATGTTTTGTAAGGCTGTAATCTAATTTGTCATCTTTCAGATCTGAGATCGGTAAGTATCTTATTAAAAAAACCAGCAAAATTCTGGAAACCAGAATTCCTAACTACACTCTTAAGACCTAAAAAGACCCCCATAAGACCCTACAGAAAAAACTGAGCAGGGGTAATGGATATGTAACGTCTTCTACTTTTTCAGTAAAAGACTTGCAATCTCTCAGTTTTCCATCGATTCCCTACAATCACCTACCTGTTCCACAAGGGATACCATCCCCTTGTTGAAACACATTCTGCTCACCACAAGGGCTCATTATTATTTCCCCCAAATTGTACAGTGATTAAATAAACAAAAGGAACTGTTCCTAGTGTGTTGCCACAAAGTTTATGTTCATCATTTCTCATGACAATTAACTTATTTAGTCAAAGCTCAGAAGTTGGGTCATCTGATCTCACAATGACCAAATTCAATGAAACTAAAACATTTCACTTCCAAATATATCTGTGAAGTAACGTTTGAATAGATTTCTACCTGAAGGAAACATGCAACACATGGGAAAAACTGCAGACATATGAATGAAGATACTGATATTTTCCACTGTTTAAGAATGGAAAAGATAAAATGCTTTAGAAGAAAAAGCTCCATCCCCTCTAGATGAGTCTGAGTGTAAGAAAAGACTATTATAGATATGATTCTTTAAAGAGGTTAGGCCAGAACAAGTCATTATTGCATGCCATTTGATACTGTCATTTTTAATTAAAAAGTCATTCTAAAAATATGCAGGGAAAATTGCTTTCAAGTTCCTAGGTAACTCTTAATACTTCTTAATACTTCTTTCTAGCAGAACAAGAATCTGTTGGCTGCTTCACTTCTAAAAATAAAATGACAATATTTGGCTGCTAATTTTTAACTCAAATGTCATTATATTGGAAATTATTTTAAAATTGAAATGACACAGTGAGACTGCTAAATTAAGTATAAAAATTAAATATACTGAGTATCAAAATCGGTATATTAAAAATCTGATGTATTTGTAACTAAGTAGTTGATCTCTACCAAAAAAAGAAACAATCAAGGAAGAGAAAAACTGTCCATGTCCAATGCTACTTCAGAGCAGGTTACAATAAAAAACTCTACTTCAGAAAAATTCTGATATTATGCAAATTGACCCACACCACCTCTCCCGCTACTGCATCACTTCCTTCTAGAAACATACCACGAACAACAGATAATGTACCTTTTCTTTAGCACGCTGCCCAGCCATCTGCTACTCTCAAGTAACAGCTTTGTATCTCAGAGATACACGCTGTTTGTGTGTAGTTTGCTTTCTACAGTGAAATGACTTTCATTGAGAATATTTGTCTCAAATTTACTTCAGCAGAAAAACTCAAATGTCTTTTACTACTTATATTATTGAGAGTAAGGAACTAAATTTAGAGCTAAAGAGCAGTTGTCTTCTGATATAAGAGCACCCCAACTACTCAACAGTGAAATGTAAGCAGCCTGTTACAGCAATATAATCCTGATGAAAAGTCTGTGTTCTCCCCTTTGACAAGAAAGCAGTGCAAGTATCATGAATTGAGCATCCACTTGCTTTATGCAAAGGCCATGACTTGTAAATCCAACTCCACTGCAACACTGTGTATCCAGTAACGCTACAATCCTCTGCCTCTATTCTGTGTTATACTTCCTTAACTGACTGATAACTGTGTGCTTTCCTTGCCAATACAGAGTGATTTTCTTGCTAATAGAAAAGTATGCTATAGCCTATGTTCTAGAAATTCTGGCTATTTAAAAGAGAAAACCTACACTATAAACTTTGGCTGCAGACCGTAACAAGAAGCACCTTACCAAAGTACGTTCTGTTCCTTGAGCAAACAGTACATTCACCTATAGATTCTGAAATATAGATCAGAAGGTACTACTTACACAGAAAAATTCTACTTTTGTCAGTAAAGCAATTATCAGTAATTCATAACCTGGTTAGAAACATGTATGGCATATTTTATAAATTCCTCTAAGTACACTATGGTAGGTTTTGCTGTCAGCAATAAGTAAGTTCTTTATAGGTCACCTTGGCCTTTAGGTTCATTGCTAAATATGAATTGAGTAAAAACATTTATTAAGGCATCAAACAAACATTAGGTTAAGGTACTATAAGCTGTAACTTTCATATAAAGCAGGGCACTGTAAATACTTAAAACAGATTAGCACACGCTTTAAAATAGACTAATATATAGTAATTCATTGCATTAATTATGACCATATCTTTCAAAACAATGTGTTACAAAGAAACGAAGCTGAAATAGTATAATAGAAACCCAATCCTGAAGATACATAGCCTAAACAAGTCTTCATATACCCTTTGGAAATGTACTTAATTAATAACAGTCAAAGACACAGTAGAAATAAGGGGTAAGGGCTGGTTCAATTTGGGGGGGGGGGCATGTGTATACGCAATATATTTTTTTTCTTTACTATAAAATAACTCTTTAACTTAAACTGAAGAACCTTATTTGAATTAATTAGATCTGTTTCCAACTCTTAACACAAACCTTGTTTGTCACCTCGTGCTAGGGCAGTTATGGTGCTTAGAATGCAGTGTTTTGCAATCAAGAAAGTGACTCATCAGAAAGATCCATCATTTTCTTGAGTAGAATTATCCATCATATAGAATTCTAGGCATGCAACCTCTTCCACCAAACCCGTATTTTTTAGATAGGTAATAAATAAGTACACAAATAAAAGTCTCTTGTATCATTAATTACAGGTGAGGACGTTCAGTTTTTCTTTCCTGAAAAATAAATTTTCCTATTTCACATTATTTCATAAGGCACAGTATATTCTTTTGCCTTTGCCATTCCAAACTCGTAATACCTGATCCAATCCTAGCTTAGTTAAGTAGATTGCACTTTTTTGACATGTTGTATCTTCGCAGACTGGTAATAAATGTTCACTTTGTCCGTCTCCATCTGTCAAAGAGAAAAAAAAGACGGTCAGCTTTGTATTTGCAAAATCAGAAACCCTGTTTGCAAGAGATAATCAGATGTGATTTTTTTTTTAAATGTGAAAAATTAACAAGATAAACTAGAGCTTTTCAAAATCCTTAACCTAATCATCTAATTTGGGTCTTTTGTTTGAAGATTGTCTTTGTAAATGTACTTTCACCTGGACCCATAAAATAGAGAAAATATTAAATTTTATTTCTGATGATGTGATATATTTAGAAAAATTAGTGCTTAGTAATTTACTCAATCCCTGTGTTTAGTTGAGAAGAAAGATACCTTTAAGTCTACCATCACAAGTCTACCATACAAACTTACTTAATTTTTCTGAACTAGTCTTAAACTCTCGTATTATCAGCAATTCTTCTTCTTAAAGAGTCACAAGTCCACATGTTAATCTATAACATAAGATAAAACATGATACTGGAAAGTTGACTAACACAATGGCTAATAAATTCCAGGCTTACAGAATTAGGCAACTCTGAGTAATTTACAGGTTTTCAAAAATGTTCTTCAAGCGCCTTTAATCCATGTATTTCCAAAACTGTTAGCAGAATAACAACCTTTTAATGTTTAAACAAGCAATGTCTATTTGCATCTAGAATTCTGACACACAGAGCAGATGGGCAGGGCGAGGGGGGAAATTAATTTATTGCTCATTGTCTACCCCAGGAGAAAGCCCTGTGTTCACATGGTGACCCTGCAGCCCTGCCCAGCGTACCCAGACATACACTGCCCTCCTGCTAAGAGATAAGCCACCAAGTTACCTCCTATGGGCTGGGAAGGAAGAACACAGAAGTAGCCAAATGTAAGCTGCATTAATGGCTACTGCTGCAAGTCCTGTTTATAACCAAACTTGACTTGCTAGAG
>NW_010564625.1:256-41830 GCF_000687285.1 Phaethon lepturus | reverse complement strand
GCATGTTGCGCGTACTTCGCTCTTCCGGGCTATGAAATGGAAGTTCATACTGTAATAAAAAAATTCATCTTTTCAATTGCCCCTTAGTCCATACAGTTCTGGGGAGCTTGGTGTTAATATTTTCAGCGGATTTCATAAAGTCGCATGAAGAAACCTCTTTAGTTAATATGCAAAAACTAGGTCATCTGCCAAAGGCACTGAATCTCTTATTCATTTCCCAATATACTACTGACCACAGCCTAAACGTTCTGTCGTGCTCTACTCGTACTATAAGAAACGCTTTCTCAGCCTGCCAAATCATATATCTCTGAAGCTGAACCTCCTTTTTGTATATATCTGTATCTGTGCATAGTTAAGTGTTCTAGATCCCTCCCTTATTACATCAGGAATTTGGGAGATGGAAAGTAGGGTTATAAGGGGGAGGAGGAGTGATGAAAATATCAGGCTTGCCCAAATATCTCTAAGTGATAAAGCCAGTCACCTTTAGTGGTTTCCTACATCCCATCTGCTTCATGAATTATTTTACCTCACCGCTAAACCCCTCCCAAATTATCACAGCAGCTCTGGTATCAAGGCTAGGCAATTTAGGATGCTGAGTAGCCCAGGTGGTAGAAATCCAGCAAGTTTGCATCCGAAGAGACGGGAAAGGAAGTTACCACTGAATAGAAGAATTAACATAGCAACTTTTAAATTTGACCAGTCTGAACTCAGCACCAGCTTCTGAAGCTGTTGTTTTTTTTTTTTTTTTCCTTCTGCATCATTCAAGAACAACAATTAAAACATGTTACTCACTTTAATTTTTGCTTACATGGACTGGAATAAAATCCTGTTTAGACTTCAGGCTTTTTCTAAACTTAAAATGGGAGAAACGTTTTAATTTGCAAATGATAAACTATGGAAGTATTGAAGGCTTTGCTAGAACAGATTAAGTCGCAGAGATGTAGGTGTTTTGTGAAATATAAAATTTAAATTAAGCCCTAATCTTCTAATCACATTTCTACAGAAGTTTCAGTCTAAAGTAATTTTAGAAGATTTTCAATGACGCATGAGGACAAAGAACCTTCAAATACTAACTTCTTCTCTTGTGTTTGTTAGTTAGAAAGGGACAAGGACAAGGATGTTCTCATTTTAAATTATGCTGTGGAGCAGAGGAGAATATAAAATGTTTGATTCTACTTAAAATTGCAAACATTCATCTTGTTATGCTGATAACTCAGTTTGATAGTCTTGGTAATTAATGTTCAGTAATACTGCAGTACCTTGACAAGAACAACCTACATAGCTTTGAAGAATAATGAAACTATAGGGCAGTAAGAAGGATGGAACTTTCACATAATTAGATACAAAGCCACCACCTTACAGGTACCAGCATTCTAGATAAATTACGAGTTTAAGAGTAAGATTTGATGAAAATAATTCAGTACAATCAAAGAATGAATAGAAGGTAAATATGCATCAAACAACACACCTTTTCCCCTGCAACTCAAAATAATATGACACACTTTCCATATCGGAAGGACAGTTTCCCCAATTCCTTTGACCAGAAAGTACAGGTCCATTTATGTAACTTTTATTATAGGCTCCTGTTTTCATTTGCAATTTCTCTTCAATTCTGTGTAACATATATTTAAAAATCCAAGAGTTAAAAAATAAATTTGTAAGATAAGAGACAATTCTGCTGGGAATTTATGGCACAGTTTTAAAAATAAATTTTCCCAAGAAAAATCCTGGAGAGTCTGAGGGGCCATTCTTAAGGTCTCCTAGATCTCAAATTACTGCTGTATCCAGCCTCCAAAAATTTTCCAGACAGAGATATCCATCTTATGAAGACTGGTTGCTGGGGGTTTTGTTCTGTTTTTTTTAAACTCATGCTCAGCTGAATTTAAAATCACAAAGAAATGAGACATAAACATATTAGTCCAATAAATTAGTATGATTACATTTGTATTAAGCATAGATGTCTGAAACTAAATTTTATACTAAGCTGGTGTGTTTTGCTAAATTTTCAATTCCTTAGATCAGTATTTAAAAATTGATATTTTAATAAAATAGATTTTATATGGCTTTACAGTATGACACTTATTCTGAAGCGATATAGGCTGTGGGATTCATATAAAGGTGACCGCATGGTGAGACGACCGAGGATGCTGAGCTGTCTAAAAGCACTTCCATTTCCTTCCCTCCTCCTTCAGAAGTGCATGGCTCCCATCAGCTGATCTAGCTCAAGAATGGCTCACTGTGGAATCAGGTTAAGAATCAGCACCAGCACACTGAAGAAAATAGAAATACAGGAGCAGGGAAAGGAAAGGATAAGTTTGGACCACATAAGTATTGATTTGTAAGTGCTTAACGTTGCAGAACCGCCTTCACAGTTGAGACACAGAAAAATTACCAGCTTCAAAAGCAGGTATTAGAAAGCAGAATCTAAATAAAAGCACCTCCTTTAAAACTTCTTCATGGGGCTCCTAAGTGTAGAGATTTCCATGCATTTTTGTATTAACTTGAAAAAATTAACTCCTGTTGCTTTCAATGTGGTACCTGATTTACAGAGAAATTACTTCCTGAATTTACTTGTCATACTGGATGATTAAAGTACACCTGCAAGTATTTTACCTATTATGTGCTTAACACATTGAAAAAGATTATTTTTCAAAACTAGGTATTTATTTAGACATAATTAAAAATTACTATGTTTTATATACTGTGAATGAGAATTGTGCCCATTATTGCTGACTAACACAACGACTAAGAACAACATCACAAAAGAGAGCTAGAACAATTAAAGCATCTAACTTTCCAACATACATTTGTTAACATTTACAGTATACAAAAGAATGGGCACTTTATAAATCTGCCTTACTGAAGAACTCTGTAACTCTTAGCATTTTTTCATCCATTACCGTATGGATTTTAAACAATCTCAGTTCAAACTGCTGGAAATCTCAAGGTTACGCTTACTTGCAACTTCAATGGAATTTGCAGCAATATATGAGGCTAAACATACTCTAGACTCCAAACGTCCTTTGCTAGCACATCTCAACTTAAGCCATATTTGACTACCAATAAAGACTCAACTGTTAGCTAGCATGTTCTCAACACACAATTCTGGCTTGACTGTGATACTAAAGAACTACACGGTTAATAAAGATCAAGTTTTACAGGCAGTGGAAAAGGCTAGAAAAAGAACAGTCCTCACCTACTCATCAGCTGCAAATCTGTACTTATGTCAAAATACGCAAAGACAAAATTAGCAGTATTATGCCATCTAGGAATCATGTGAGAATTATTACTCACAACTCCCCGTCACTGTATTTCAAAAAGCCCGGGACACAAAGCCTTCTTGCTAGCGTTTTGCCCATGTCTGCGAAGTGTTAGCAATCCAATCCAGGAATAACCAAAAAGACACAGATTGTGCAGATCACTAGGAGCACACCTCATACAGGGAGATTGTATGAGAAAAAAATACTTGCAGCTGCAGCTTTAACATTAATTGTGAATGTTCACACTTGGAAAAAAAAAAAAACACAGCTCAAATCTTTTCAAATCTATTCTAAAAGTAAATTTGAGTGAGAGAAAGCATAAAGACCCTTCTAAATCAGATTAAGTACAACATAGTGTTATGAAAAAGTGTTATATGTTCAAAATGCAATGCTAGTGTACTGTAGCATAAGCACACACTTTAAAACAAATGCACAAATAGCAAATGGTGCCTCAGTGGTTACTCCGAGAGATTCATTAACCCCAAGGTCCTAGTATCTCACTGAACTGCACATCTACATGTAGATGTGCTGCCTGCTAATTCGTAATGGTGATTCTAGAGTTTGTGTAGTTTCAGCTCTGACAGTGAAGAAATTGCTGTAGCAGGTCTACTAGGTTTTAGCCCTTCCAATTTGAACCAACTGGATTATCACCTCACATTGGCATAGACTTTTTTTGAGGGGTAGAGGGGGCAAGGGGAAATCTGTCAGTTCTGTCTGGTATCTAACTTATCACCTACATCTATCCATAATTAAAAAGAACTATATATAAAGTAACTAGACTGAATAGGCAAATAGGCAGCAGGCCCTACAACAGAGAAAAGATAGAATGGAACTCTCTAATAGCAAACTGTTGGTTTTTTTTTTCTTTTAAGAAAAGACTGCTGGTGAATTATGAAGTTCTTTCACACGTTAAGAAAAAAGATACATACATACTGAACTTCTTCCCAAACCAAGCTGTATCAGAGATATGCTTTTAAAGCAAACACGCATGTTATTCACTTAGCATAAGTAAATGTAGGCAAAAAATACTCAATCCAAATCTTAGAATTCCTTTAAAAACATAGAAAAAGATCAGAAAAGTGGTATTTTGCAACCAAGTTCAAGGGTTATTAGATTCATTGCACATGCTTATATGATGTACTTTACAACATGGCCTTTGAAAGAAAAACAGAACCTGGGGAAGTGACAAGTACCACGATCACTTAATTCAAAACTGGTTTGTAATACAGCAAAATAAAGTTGCAGTTATGAAGAGCAAAACAGCTTTTGGTAGGTGTATGATCCAAACATTTTTACTTTAAACAGCTATGTAGTTCTGCTGCAGTGTAATCTTACTTCTGCTCCTTTAAAAACAAAAGTGGAATCAACTCTTTTTTTTTTTGAGATGACAGACTGATTATTATAACTTATTACAGGTGTGTTAAAAAGAAATTGTTTTCTGGCAAACAGAAATAAGCTGACTATGCAGGCTAAGCCAGTGAAAACAGTCTAGCTTTCACAGTTCTGAACCTGTCGCTACATAAAAGCAAGATACCACGAAGTCCTCATGCCTTGAGAACCTACTGTTCTCTCTTGAGAATACACATTCAAACTAGCTGTGGACCCTGTATTATTATAGACCTTCTGTCAGTGCAGTTTCCCCAATTCCCTTCAAGAACATAAGATAAAAAAAATGTCCTCAACATAGTACAATAAAAGCCAAGAAGTTTTTTCTCTGCTATTGATTTAAAGCCCAAATAAGTATAAGGCATCTCTTGTTTAATACAATACATCCTAATGAGGCTCTATATGCTTTTTATTTCACCATACATATAGCTTGCTCACATCTCTCCCTCATGGCTTTGCACAGTTCTCATTCTTCTTTGTCATGAGCCTTTCATTTAAAGTTCTAAAGAATAGTACAAAAATAAGGAGGAAAAAGCCGTGTTATGGTAGTGCTCAAAACAATACCTTTCTAGGGCAGGCAAGACAACTACAACCAGTACAACCGAGTTTGATATTCAAACAAAATAAACGTTTGTTTGAAAGCTGATTATCTTAAATTTATGTTCTGAAGTAATAAGATGATTAGAGTTTTTTTGTCACTCTCTGCCCTAAGGTGTTCAACGAGATGGTCATGAAAGAGAGAATTACCATAAATTACTAAGATAATTATGCATTACTAAAAGAATCAATGTCTGCTGCTTTTAGAAAATGTGACTCACAACTTCAAAAAACAGATGCAAAGAGCTTTTACAGATGATTTGAAGTTCTGTGAACATTAAAGAAGCCCTTATAACACTCTCCTTCACACTAAATCAATTGTGACTAAGTCTGTCTATATCCTTCCAAAGAATCCATATTCACACCTCCAGTGCAAGAAAAGCATTTAAACACAGCGTGCCAGCAAACTGCACAAAGTGACTTCCAGCCTGCACTGTTGGATCAGATGCAGCCTTCTATCTTAACTGGAAAGACTATATCAAATGTACCAACTGGAATCCACGCAGGAAAATGAAATTAGATTAAATACAAAATGAGAACGCCCCTGCACGCTAAACAAAAAGTAGCACTGAAATTCCTGTTGCAGTTTATGCTGAAAAATCCCTATTTCCAACTATTTCATATTGTTAAAACAGAAACTACAAAGCCTGACTGTACAGCTTGGAACTATCTGATGTTATACATTTAGGAAGCCCATATGGCATTAAACCCTCACATGGCAACAAATGATGGGGATAACACTAATTAAAGAAAGCCACTTGTGTGACCACATTTTGGGTTGAGAGTTCTTTTTATGTTAACCGTCAACATTATCAAAGAAAAATTCAATCGTGAGGCGATTAAGTTGTTCAACAATGAATGAATAAGCAAGTGGCACATGCACCACTTGACTAGTTATTAGAAAGAAAGCAAAGTAATTCTTAACGTACAAACCTCTTTGACAAAAGCTAGTATGAAGCAACATCAATTTTTTTCCCAGGAGACGTTAGCATTTGTCAGCAACATGTGAAAGAACTTCGCAAGATACGGGAAACTCATTTCCCCCCCGCCAAAACGGACACTGCTTTGGAACTACGTTTAAAATTAACTGGACAAAAATATCTCACTGTATCCAAGTCATAATAAAGACTTGGAGAGAAAGAAACAACAGAATTAGTGTTTATATTTTGAAGGGAGTCAAGTACACATAGAAAGTTACTTAAAGAGAACCGAGTAACATGTCACCTATGGCTGTAACTCCAGCCAGTCTCAGCCCATCACATAGCACTCTCACAGGTGCCAAAACATGCCAAAATGTTCTAAAATATTTTCCTCTTGCAAAATTAGACAATTATAATCCCAACTATGACTTTATTATATTATTTATTATGTACCCTTTGCAAATACAGGGAAAACAAGAACTGTATTAGAAAAAGTACCTCTTGGATTTTCGATAACAACATTGATACAATTGTACCCAGCTATAATTTAGTGGCAAAGGGATGAGAAACAGTTCAGAAACGTGGGATTTCTGTAGGTGTCACAGCAGGACAGATGCCTTAAGAATCAGGAAATGTAGCATTTTAAACAGCAAAAGGAGCAATATGAAACGATGGTATACACTAAATGACTATGTGATAGGGAAGAACAGTAAGGATGAGATGCATGGAAAAATAACCTCCTGAAGGGGTCAAAGATTAATCTGAAAAAAGAATTCGATTTTTGAATTGTATTCAAAAGTTTCCTAGGTGGACTTTGCACAATTGCTTCAACTTCGTGTCTGTCCTATTCTCAGATCCACACCATGACTGGTTACCAGTTACCAGGTAAGACAGATTTAGCTTCTAAATACACTTTCATGGACTCAAAACACAAGTGGCAATTAAGTTGGCAGGTCTCCATGCACTGCTGTTTCAGATGAACTGAAGTGCATCTGTTAGTAAAACGACATCTTCCTTACCTAGAGTCACTCAGAATTCTTTATTACCATCAGCTTTTACATCTTTTTCACCCAAACTCATCACAGTAAGAACAGTTTTCCTCCTACGCAGAGTGTTTCAAACACAGAAGTGTTGTCTTCCTGCATATTAAGGTTCTCAGAGAATCTTGTTATTGACTACAGGAGCACTAATATATTTTCACAATACAGTGCTCAACAGACAAATGCTTTATGAAGGGAGTTATTTACTGAAATGCACCATTAAAATTTTCCTTTGATACACAGCTACTACATCTGAGGATGCAGCATTCTGAAGAGAAAGAAAAAACTAAAGACATTCAGATGCTAAAACAAAGCTGATACACAAAACTAAAAGCTACAAAATCGAAATGCAACTGCAGGTAAAAAAGCAGTGCATTTAAGGTATCATCAGCTGCAGGACAATCAAAGTCTATTTTAAACAAAAATCTTTCACCAAAATGCATTTTGCACAGTGCAATGAATGGTTTAAAAAAAAAAACCACACAACCCAAAGATTAGGCACTCTGTTTTCCTCTTTAAGCATCATCAACTGGCAATAATGAGCTATCATTTCCTACAAAAAAATGATTAATTTCTACCGTGTGTCACACAAGTAGTTAACATACATGAAACAGCTCAATTACTTTCGTAGGGCTAAGAACAGAGAAGGTTGTCTTAGTTGGATAACTAGATTTTAAATACGAGAAAAAACTGAGTTCAGGTCCCTAAAAGACTTGGTTGGAACTTTAACAATCCCAGTCCATGCTTTGTCAAAAACTAAGCAAGTCTGCATAGTAGGAGTAAACACAGACTTCATAAATTAGGGAAAACCACAGAGATAAAGACTCAGCAGCAGCTGTGAAAACAAATGGTGACTAAAAGACAAAGAACTGAGGTGGAGTTGGCTAAATGCTACTTTGAGAAAGTAAGAGTAGTTGTATTTACTTATGAGGACTATCAACAGTATGATCTAGTCTGGTTTTGAAAAGCTACGTTTTATTCTCTTCACATACAGGCCGCAAAAAATTTCTTTGCCTAAACTAAGCAAAATCCACTACTGATTAATCAAACTTTTACATTCTTAGATCAGGTATCACGAAGGATGATTTATCAATCTCCCCATCCAGCTGAACCAATCACAGCTGAACAGCAGTTATATATTCATTTCCTATAAAAAGGAATCAATGGACTTCATAAACAGCACAATATGATATGCTAATTGCTTCTGGGTCACAACTTTAAAGACACATTTCATTAATCTTCAAAGTAGCAAGAAAATAGCAGGTTTGTGTGTCCAAAATATGGTTCACATTCATCTTGTTACTAAAAAGAATTGGTAATTTTCAGAGCACGCCACTGAAATCCTGAAATTTCTTTAACAAATACAAAATTCTCCACTATTTTAAGTGATGATTATGAAAACTCTTTATAATTGCAATTATTTATCAGGATTCTAGCCAACATCTATGATTTCCTGTAAAGACAGTACAAGCAGATCTTATAAAAAGCCTCTGCTAGCATACAGATAACAACAGTGGAGGATTAATCATTTTTGCTATAGCAACCACTGCACTGCAATTACCACAGTGACATGAGAAGAATAGAAAAAGTAATAATGAAGAGCTCTTACTTGTTTGGAGCAATGTGTCAGCCAAATAAGTGCAGAATTCTCTAGTGTCCAGCTCTGCTCACCTTAACCAATTGAAACGCCATTTGTAATAAATATGTCACAAAGCATTTCTGATTTATTTTTAAAAGGGCAATACAAATTTGTCAGTTGTTCACTGTCCTTTGGTCAGGTTAATGTACAAATCATTGCTATCGTGTAAGAGGGGAGTGCTACTTGTTTTTGAGGTTCCAGTTCAGACATAAAGTCTAAGGCCTACTATATTACATGAATATATTGATATATATATACACAGCTGCTTTTGTGTATTTTTCCATTAAAATATACACACACATCTCTATAAACAGAAATGTTGTAGACCTTACAGATACATATATAGAGACGTATACAAACATACATTTGCATATCTTTTTCATTAAAAAAAAAATCGTCATTATTTGAGTACTTCAGGAACACTGGGTGCTAAGATTACACTAACATCTATGACACCTTCTCATGAGTCACCTAATAGTTGTTTTTTTTTTCCAGATCCACTTATCTAAATAATTTATACCTGATAGCTGTTGTTCAACCTGCTTAGTTTAAGAAAGGAAACCTTACCCAAAATTACTTGCCTTTGGAGGTTCTCAGTCAGGATTTTATTCAAAGCTCCCCCCTTTTTTTCCAAATGACAGGTAAATACTTATGGCTACAAAGGGTACTTCAGATAAAACTTTGGAAGCAGGAACTGTTAGACAAAGTCACCTTTTGAAAGAAAACTTGTTTTGCTAAGATGTATGAGCCATAAATAAATCAGAATCTTGAACTGCAGAAGTGCACCAGTGTACAAATAGAAAGGTGGGTGTAAATGAGAAGGCGGCAGCACAAATGACATACTCCCAAGCTCATGTCTGGACCTGACATAATTCCAGAGTCTAATATGCACAAGGTTAAGTAACTGAGAAGTGGCAGAGAGTGAAAGCACAGAGAAATACGGAATCCTTTGAGACCTTTAGCGAATGGCAGGGCTGGCGCATCAGCTATGAGGTACAGAAAATGTCAAGAATGGGAAGAAAAGAGAGGCCGGCAACACATAAATAATCTAACAGGCTTGTGACTGTATATTGAATGTGTTTCTAGTCACAGCAGCTGTATCCCAGTGCCAACAGTGAAGATGACTGCAGCACGCATAGAGCAAAGTGAGAGCGCTATGGTATGTTCTGCTTAGTGTATCACACAGTTTGGCAGAAGCTGCTTAGGTGGAAGGCAGTGCAACCTTCCAATGCATCTCATTTTACATTTTCATTATGTTATTTTGATTTGTTGTGCAATGAAACTTCTTTCAGGCCCCATTACAGGTAGCCAAATTACTATTTCAAACAGCAAATCATCGTACCTTAATTTCCTTTGACTTACGACAATCATTATTTCATCATTTTTGAAACAGGGAAAACTGAAAAAAGGAGATGTTCAGGTCTGACAAACCATTTCTAGTAGGGCATTTTCTTTAAATTCAGCTCACTACAAGCAGAATCTGCATGATAAATGCCTACCTTTGAAGCATCTAAACATATGCAGACATAGCACAGTGGGTAAATTTAGTTACTCTGATACAGTGTTATTCTAGTAATATGAGATTTTACATTTGTATTGTTAGACTTGTGCAGAACAAAAACCACTGGAATGAAAATGGACACGAGCCAAACTCAACTAAGATCCTCTTTTGCATTAATTTTTTTTTCCCCCCAACCAATTACTGTATAGCCACTCTTACACAGAATTATTTAGCTGTAGGCATGATTTTTTTGATGGTGCTGGGGTATTATTCAACTTACTTCAGACTGCATTTCATAAAGAACATAGAATTTAGAATGATATGCCTTCATTACTCATACACATTGTTTAGTACCACAGTCACGTCAACACTCTCTAAAACTTGGTTCAATGAGAAAATAACTGTTTGTTGTCCTGATCATTTTAAATTAATGCTGTGAAGATGAAGAAAAAAAGAATTGATGCACTACTCAATTTCCTACCCACTGTTACAACAGAAGAAAGATTAAAGTCCTAATAGTATTAAAATAGTAAATTTGAAATCATGGTTATAAATATTTCCATAGTTGTCAGAATAAACTTTGTTCCTCTGTCTAAATACACACATACATTTATAGCACTCCTTTCGCTTGCTTAGGAAAATTAATGGGCAGAAAGACCGTTAAACCATATCCCACCCTTCACCCTGGACGAACTTGAGTGATCTGGAATGAAGATAAAGATGATAGTGTGTATGTAGCTGTTCAGGAAGAGGAAGCAAGGCCCTCATACTGCAAGATCTGTGCTGGGTGTTCTCTCTTGGGGATGAAATAGTTGAGATCTTTCAGAATAACCAGCTCCAAAAAGTCAGCTTCTGAAAATCCAGCATCTCCTCCCATAGGTGATACTGCTGATTCTTGCCGCTGTATCCGCTTTGTCACATATGCTGTCCCTCTACATTTATTTGCATGCATTTCTTAAGTCCTTGCACGCATTTTTATCCCATTATATTCATTCTTACTAGATAGATTGCTCTACTGTTGCCTCACTCTAGTGCACTGCTTATGAATTTGACGATACTTAGCAGAGCAGGGTATCAAACAACCGGTGACGGAACTTCAAAAGAGCAGCCCCCCATGGCTGTGCTCGCTCTACCGCCCATTGTCTTTCATAACCTTGGCTGTACCAAACCACACAGTGGACTGCACTGCTATATCACTGCGCATTCAAGTTATTCACATTTTCAAAATTTTAACTAACATTTGAACAGTTCCACTTCGCTTTGCAAAGATATCCCAGGGTTTATTAGAATTTCATTAATTACGATAAATTTCTAGGATTATGATGTATCATTTGGGTTCATTAGCTACCTAAGAGAGATGAAATTATCCTACATAAAGATTGCTTTCCATTTTTATCTTTAACATTGCCATTGTTAAAGATAAATAAAATATCTGATTTCTACTTGGTACCTATTAAGGCTCATTATTCAGAACATCAGATTGGAAAACGGTTACAAAAAACCCCAAGACATTTAAAATTTTTTAACTGAAAAAAAGTAGTATTCTATTCTTTCCTTCAGATATTATATACGCAAGTGTTTGTAGATAAACAGTAAAAGAATTTTCAAAAACTTTTACAAATATTTTAGAAAATGTGTTAAACATTTCACAGAAGAGCCTAGAGCATTGTTCAGCTTCTACCTTACCTCATTTAGTATAGATCTGTGACCTCATCCATAGCTGCCAGATAGGGATCTAGGGATAATTAACTACCCAGCAGAGGTGCCTTACAGTTACACATCAGGGAAGAGCTTTGCTAGAACTCTTAAGAAGACTTCTAAGTGGCAGCACAGCGCAAGAGAATTGTGCTCTGGGTCTAATATGGAGTGTGACCTTTAATTTAAAAAATTGTCATTTTCTTTAAAACAGATTTTAAATCTAAATGATGCAACAAGGCTACCATTTGACAACATTTAAGACAGGCTCAGTCTCACAATTAACTAGCATGTTGTATAAATATAGTAAATTAGTTCTTTACGAAATTATTTACATTCAGCAGTGTCAGCAGAATCAGGCCTCTAGCACTTTCTCTTGGATTGCAAAATTCTTATCTTAGTGCACAGAAAAAAAAAGTATTTTTTGGACTACAAAACCAACATTTCCTGTACATAATGTAACCCACACATTGATAAGACATAATTGACTGAAAAAGTACATTCTAACAGAAAAATATAGGCTTTCAGTAACCCTTGCAAAAATAGATTTACATATAAATTAAGTTTATCTTTTGTCCAAAAGCCTTCCAGAATTTTCAGTTACAACCATTAAGATTTTACCATGTTTCATCAATCTTTATGCAAGTCATTTTAATTCATTTACATTTTGGCTTTATTGGTTTGTACAAGTGAAGAATTTATGAACATTTACTCAAATAGTATCTCCTGAGCAAGATTAGGGAAAAAACCCTGATACATATAAGACCTTAAAGAAAAAAAGTAAAAAAAAACCACAAAACACCCAACCCACAAACTTTTAGAACTAAACATCTATATTTCTTCTTTGCTTTAGAGTAGCTAAACAAAACGTGAAAGAAAAACTCCAGATAGTTTAGAAGAGTAAAACTCACCAAAATCCGCAAACACGGACTGTCCAACAACTTTCACACCACTAGGCGTTTCTTTACTGTTTCCAGCTTTAGAGAAGTTCCCATCCTATCAAACAGGACAAAGATGATGGAAAAACTTAATTGCAGACTGGTGATAAAATAAACATCAACAAGAAAGCGCTTAAGTAGATAACAGAGACATCTCAGCTATGGAAAAAAATGCACTCTTGGAAAATTGGGACTGAGATTTTGCGTTTCTAGTCCTTCATGGAATCTTATGGAAATCCAGTAGTAGTAATATTAAGATACAGTTGTTCATGTATTTTGCTGTGTTATAAGAAAAAGATTGGGTTATTTCAGCAACATAATCTAAATAATAATTAAGTGATTATGAATACTGAATGCACATTTATGCATATTGACATGTGATTTTTATAGAAATATGCAATACAGAAACACACACCTGCACACGTGTTAAATAGCGTCCTTCTAATTAGGAAATAACTTAATTTTGCACTAGGTCTGGTTTAGGTCTTGTTTTAATTGTCTATTATTAAAAGCTAGGACTGCAAAAAACAATATTCCAGTATTTCATCAGAAAGACACAAGAGGAATGCTGGATCCTTGTTTATTGTAGAACCGGATCACAACCAACCAAAACCATTTAAAATATTAAGTTTTTCTAACCAAGTAAAAATGACCTAAGGCCCACTTTGCCAGCCGCTGCCATCAGCTCATATAAAGTGCTATGCACACAAGTGTACATAAAGCCACTGAGACAAATGAGACTGTTTTGTGGATTATGTACAGTTATCCATATTGCTTACTCATGTCATATTCAGTTTGTAGACTTCCATGCTGTTGAAGATGCAACTCTGGAGGCAGTTAGTACGTGGAGGTTTGACTATATATCTTTACCTTGACATATAATTTAATATGACTCAGATGAAGGGGAAAAAAAAAAATTGATGCAAATCATTTCCATGCAGAAAAGAAGACTAGGCCCTGTGCTCAGTTGGCCAGGAAAGCATGTATCTCATTAGGCAAGTATTTTAAAAGCATTTTATGGCGCATCAGTGAAGGGAATTACTTTGCCTAAGTTTGTAGAGCAATTTAACAGCTTTTAATGGATCAGTTAAGGTCTTTTAAGATTGATGTATATGTACATGTATTTTTATATGTATGATATGTATTACTGGGTCAATTGATTCCAAAGAGCAGAATTCTGTCTTTCTAAAGATAAGCAAATCTATGCATACAAAATATATAATGAAGGATAATATTTAGAATATTTGTGTTTGGAAAATCCAAAATTTGTAAGGAAAAAACCCCAAACCACCTACAGGTTATGGGTCAAATGCCTTGCACAGTCACTAACACTCAATCCCTCAAGAATTAAAATCATCAAAGTCAAAACCAGTTCATTTTTAAGTCTATATAAAAGCTAGAAATACAGAATTCATGACTTGCTGCTTTAAAAAAAAAGGTGTCTGGTACAGCTTTCATTACTTCTGCCTAAAAATTAGTATTCAGATACTATCTAGCAGCTATTATTTATGTTTTCAGTTCAGCACCTTCATGTTGAAGGTGGCCATGTTGTCACAGACAAAAATACGTTCCGTGCCCTTCAGTGACTCACTGTGATACAATGGAGAAATTTTCAGTTTAACTAAAGCCCAAAACTCATTCCTTAGCTTTTTAAAGCAGCACTTTCTATTATAACAAAAAAGTAAATGTTTAACATACACACGCTAAGATTCTTAACTATAGTCCTTTTGGATAAGGGATTTAGTATAAAGGATACACTTAGTTTCAAGTCAACTAATTTAATTAATTATTGTTAACAGTGAGGTTCTTCACTGACCCTGGCCAGGTTAAGCAATACAAAAGCAGAATCTCAATTAACTAACTGAATTCCATTGACCTATTTCTCCCCAACCTTGAATTGCATTTGTGATACTCAGTTAACATAGGACCCAGGATTTTCTCAGCTGTAACTTGCGAACATATTGCAAGTTAGAAGTGAGATTCTGAACTTCTGTCCCACAAAATCTTACCCGAGACCTGAAGTCATAGTTCTAAAAAAGCTTACCGAAAGAAATCAAATCTCTGAGACAGCAAGAATAAAAAAAATAATAATAAAAAAAAATCTCTTCAGCCTTTTCCTCATAAATCACCATGCTAAGTGTCAGTAACTTCCTAGAACAGCTGATGACACACCAGGAGTCCTGCTAAGGTGTGTGAAGGCAGTCTGATTGATTGACTTAGTAGTCATGTTAAAAAAAAATGCTGAGTGAAAGATCTCCTCCAGTGATATTCTGCAGCCTGAATACAATAGTGCAGTTAGTGCCTTTTAACATCAGTTCCACTCATTCCTAAAACAAAGATTATCAGATGACGACTTTTTTTTTTTTTTTTTTAAACTTTTCTGTGTTTTAACAGAATGGTTATTTGGGTTTTCTCTCTTACCTTATTTACCCATGTCTCAAACTGAATGTTTTGTGAATTTGGTGATGTAGTAAGGAACAAATCTGCAAGGAAAAACATAAGAGAAATAAAGTATTTAACATCAGACTACACACACAAATATTTGATCACTAATAAACATATATTATATAAATTATTTAAAATATATTGCCTATATGAGTTATAAATATATTCTATTCCAGTGATGTTTAGATGTATACATATTAAGAAAGAAAGATTAAAAACCAAAAAACCCCAAAACTATTTTTAACCCTCATACTCTTCTGTATACATAAATATACCTTCTGTATTCAACTTCCGCATTTGTATAGTTTATACAGAAGTTAAGTTAGCCTCACATGAGCTAGTAAGTGCTGGATGTTATACATGCACACTGACGAACGTTCCTTAGTAAAGACAGAGAGAGACCTCAAAGCTAGAAAAAAGTATGCACAGTTATATTTTAAGTCAAAATTCAAAATAAAAACTACCAACCATTCTTTTATTTTGGATATGTTGAATTAAGCAACAGATATACTGTTGACAGGAGGAGAAAAGGAGATGGAGAAATGTTTCAGGCTTCCTTTACTCTCAAACATCAAAACAGTGCTTCAGATTATTTATCTGACAATGCCTACTTAAAGAGGATCTTATTCATTGCGATTTAGGAAAGCACCCAAATTAGGAAAAAGGGAAGAAAAAGCTTTACCAAGGAGGTTAAAAAAAAGGGTGGGAGGGAGGGTTAAAAAAAAAAAAAGTCTACTGTTAAGAAGTCCAGATTTTAAGAAAACTATTCCTTTAGATTTAAGCACTTGTTTTCCTTTTCATTGTCCTCCTTCCCCTCCCTTGCAATTTAAAAAAATCACTATTGAGTTAGAACACAACAGTTACTTTTTAGGCAGAAAAGAAAAACAATTAAAAAGAATCTTAACACTTTACCCTGAGGTGGTTTACTGAATAAGCAGGTGGACTGCTGTACACGGAATTTCAAATGATACAATACACGGTATTGCCTTCCAGGGAAAAAAAAAACCCAAACCAACACCACAAACCACTCCCCTCAACCAACCAGCCAAAAAAACCCAAACAAAAAAGCACACACATACATACAAAAAACCCAAAGATTTTGCTTACAGGTTCCTTCCCCCTTCCCAGTTTGAAAGTTGTACTCATTTAATTTTATTCCCCTGAATACCTGAAATGGCAATTTCCTTTAGAGCATACACAGGAAAAGCATGATTGTGTGCTTCATTGCAATGAATTATATTAATACTTAAGTATTTCTTGAAGGCAAGAGACAGAAGAGAAACAACCTGAAGATATCCTAGACATAACTTAGAAAGCATATATAAACTTCAAATTTTAACTTTTCATGTAGAAGGAAGTTTGTGCAATATTGATGATTACCAGAGTAATATTAATAATATACACCAGAAAAATAGTTAAAAATCTAATACATTCACAGGCAAAAACAACAGGAAAAAAAAGAGAAACATGGAACAACAGAAGCCTCAACTCACTTTCCTACAAGCCAAAATGCCACTAAATCTCTGAAAAGAGTTTCTGAGGTTC
This sequence comes from Phaethon lepturus, assembly GCF_000687285.1. Classification (NCBI taxonomy): domain Eukaryota; kingdom Metazoa; phylum Chordata; class Aves; order Phaethontiformes; family Phaethontidae; genus Phaethon; species Phaethon lepturus. Next base: position 24,864 of record NW_010564625.1, on the reverse strand, counting down.
AAATAAGCATTCCAAGCAGGGCCGTAGTATATCCATGCTGTAATTCCTACTGCAATTTGAATTAATTATGGGCTACGTTGTTTGCAGATTATGCCACAATAGACTCAACTGTTACCTTTACGTACACAGCAAGCGACTAGCATGTGATTAGCAAATATAACAGGTTGCCTAACCTTCAGCAGAGGTTTTGTTGGCACTCTGACTGTTTTCCCACCACGTCTCCGACTCAGTTTCACACGCTGCTGCGCTGACCTCTCACCTTTAGCCACTGCGCCAATCCTCCCTGCCCAGTCCTCTACGCAAGGAGAGATCCTGGGGAGCATTAACTCAGCATTCCCTCTGGTAATGCTGTGTTTATACTGTTTTGTGACTCTATCCCAGAACTAGACAAAATGGCATAGCTGCCAACACAAGACATAATTCATCCAGTATTATTATGTTAGAAATTCAGCTCTGAACAGTTGGTTATTACTAGGTTAAATAAATGCATCAAGTTTTTATGCAATACAGTTATGCTTCTAGGGTGGAAAAAACAAATACAAAAGGCAGATATGAGTTATGCTGGGGGTATTACAAAGTCCTTAGCTCTAAATCATTTGTTTAGGGTTAAACCAAACTTCATTTAAAGTAAAAACAGCACAAATAAAACGGCACTATCTCTTAACCGTTTCAACATGTGATGGGAATTTCATTTAACAATTATTCTTAATTTTAAAACCCATACTAATGCAGCATACTATGACAACTTGTCAGTTAAAAAAGAAAGAAATAAGATCTTTTCTTCAATGTGAAAATGCAGTACCACCTATAGTACCACCTATAGTACCCTTACAGTAGAGCTATTTGAATAAAGAGAAATGAACGTCCTTAACATCTTAATGGGAAGTCATACAAGCACTACTGTGAATTGAACTACCTATAAGTAGTAATATATCTTGTTTTCATTTGAGCTTTACAGAGTAAATGTATTAGTTACAGCTCCTCAGAGAGCATAACGGCCATGTTTGACTGAAAAGACATTCCATATTGTTCATCCCAGACAGTTAAGATAGGCTACAGAAAGTCAGGCACTCAACACGACTGGGCAACAACGACAGCAAAGTAAGCTACAAAGTACGCTAACCCTAACTGTGAGACACAGCCATTACGAACTCGCTCAAGTATTAGGGAATTACTTGTAACAGAGTATGTAGGATTACTCTACATTACATATATACACCTATTTTGTAAAAGCATGTTAAAAACAAAAAGATTTGCAATGGATTTTTCTTATGCATTGAAAAAAAAAAGGGTTTTTTTACATTCTTAAAGAAGTCCAAAGCATATTACATTAGCTGGTTCCCCTCCCCCCCTTTTAATCTGATTTCACAGTAAGTGTATAGAAATATTCAGAAATATGACTGCACAGGGAATTAAAATTATATAAGACGACAGGGAACAAGCACACAAAATCCCAGATGTTAGGACCAGAATCAAAAACAGCTTTAAAATGAACATTAAACTCCATGAGAAAAAAAAGGGATGAGAGAACCACAGCAGCTGGGATGTCACACAACTTAATAAAATTAAAGAATGCATTTCGCTATCTGCAGTGTAGGAGGAATAAATCAGGATACTAAATGCAAGTCAAACTACAAAGAGCTAATAGAAAGACGAGAATTTAACACATCTAAGATGTTTACTATGTTAAAAATTAGGAGGTGCTTACAGATTTTAAGGCTTTGTTCAGCTGCTGTACAAACCAGTTATTTTAACGTGAACACTTGTTCCACATTTTGAGAGCAGGAAAATAGGACTATATTTTCAGAGGAGGCAATCTACCATGCATTTCTTCTTTGGTTTGCGAGAGATCAGTGCTGAATATGGCCCTCTACAAGAGCTTAAAGATGATTACATTAAGCAACATGCCTGTTTTGCACTGAACTCCCACCTCCAAAAGAGCTTCTCTTGAAAGTCAGCAAATTACGTTTGCCGTTTGTTCCTCTTCACGTACGCCTTTGTCTCTCCTTTTTTCCTAACCTGAGGCATACAACATTACATACAACGAATGGAAGCCACACAGCAAAGCAGATCCAAGGCTACTGTAATATTACACTGCACTGGTAAAATGCAAAGGCGCGCAAAGCCAGCAGATAATCTTCCAGAAATAGCGTCGAGGTCCTAGTGCCACACTGCTCCTAAGTTTAAGCAACAAGCTGTGATTTCCCACAGGACAACTTAATACAGGTACAGCAACACCAGTCTAGTTCTAAAGCCAGCTGAAATAACTCAGCTCATATGTTACTGCCAATTGTCCTCCTTTTTATCTTTAAGCCTTCTTAGAAGCTACATGTCTGAAATGCTCATGCATGTTTTTGTGATTAAACCCTCTTACACTGAAATCAAGTCAAATCCTTAATATTTACAAGTAATTTTCCATTTTGATCAAGAACGTCAGAGATTTCAAAGCAAACAAAAGAAAAACATTTCTTTGCAGCAGCAGCATAGAAGTGCAATGTAATTTAGACACTCCAAATAACTGTTTACAAATTTGTACAGTTCAGCATTACAAATGTTTTCTCCAAGTTTGTAGAAAAGAAACCTATAAGAACAACCAAGCCCTGCCTGGTACCATGTTTTAGACGAGATGATTCCCAAGGGTTACTTCCAACCTAACTTATCATACCTATCATACTTCCAACCTAACTTATGATTCTGTTTGGCTTTATTATGTCCGTAAGAGCCAAAAGCATATGAGAAAGGAAACAATTAAGAATCTGTGCAATTTATAAGCATCTTTTTCTATACACATCCATAGCAAAAGCTCCTTGCAAGCATCTCCTTCCCACAGGAACGGTATTCACAGCAGACATCTTTCACCACTACTGCTATAGCTTTCCATGTCTATTATTACTAAATTCTTTAATATACAGAAGGGCTGCAAGAGAAGAGACAGAACCAACGAATGCATTAAGATCTGTATGTTCAGTACTTGGATTACACAACAATGAAGATGTACACACGTTCATTTCTGCACTTTTTGTATTTTAATACTCTAATCATCTTGGAAAATGCAACATTTTAATTTTGCTTCTGGCTGTATCAAGAAAACTCCAACCCTCTTTCCTACAACGAATGCCTATCATATCACACATGCTCAGGAAAAGTCACTTATTTCAAGATATGCAGCCACATTGCCTTTGGAAGGCAGTTCTGGTTGCAATTTCAGCTGTAGAAAACAAAATCATTTCCACACAGATCTTTTTAAGCTTAAAAAGCATGGATAAACTATTGAGGGCTGGATCATAATGCTCTGTGCAAATGCTGATGAGCCTAATAACAGCACAATGTGAGATATTTACAATTTGAGGTTAAAAAAACCCAAGTAATCTGGAGCTCAATAATCTTAATTATTTACAGAACATAAAGGTGATACTCTTTGGATACTTCTACTAGACAATAGGCAATGATGTACCTTTAACAACCCTATGCCATTGTAGATTCTGGAGATACACAATGGAAATAGGCAATGGGAGGAGGAAAAATCAGTCTGGCTACTTTCCTACTGCCACTGCCAGAGAAACAATATTGGATTAGCTGGATGGACCACTAGACTAAGCCTGCAGGGCATTTCTTACATTTTTAATTTGTGACATGATGTAGTAAAGATAAGTAAAATCCTTGATAAGTGGGATGGGGGAAGATCTTCATGTAAGATTCAGGTAGATTTCCTGAAATGTAAGACTTAACAGCCTAAGCGAATGGCTAGAAATAAAAAAAGCAATACTGTCTCAGAGGAAACGTTTCTCTTAAACAAATGCAGAGTGAAGTGTGTTCACATTTAAATATGTTTTCTTATTTTTGATTTAACAGGCAGTGATTAACATAAAAACAACACGAGCAATAGGAAAATTCATACACAGAGTTCAACAGCTAGGGAATAAGATAAAGAATCAAGGAGGTTGATTTTAGATCCCAGCATTTTAGATCCGCAAGACTGAAAAACAATCTAAACATATACCAACACTTAATACAGAACATATCTGACACGCGCTGTGACACAAAACCACACTGTATTAGCATTTTACTCACAACTTTACTTCCCCTAACAAGTGAGTTGTTGAGCAAATTTTGCTGTTCTTTAACTTGAGTTAATTGGCTTAGTAATAAAATGCTGCTATCCATGCTCTACTACATCTTATCAACAGTAAATACATATACTGAAAAGCACTGAATTCAGCATTCATTCTTACAAAAAAAGGAAATGGACATTATTAGAATTTATGTTTCAGCTTGAAAGAGGGAAGATAGTCAAGTATTGTATTGCAAGCTCCAGTAACCTGAAGTTCATTACAGTGGAACCACAGCAGTTCCATCCATCTTTATTTGATGACATCAGCTAATTCTGACATCGTATCAATGTATGGCCCAAGGAAGACTGGAAAATCTCCCCAGAAAGCTACGTAAAACTTACTCAACTAGACTGCATTGAGTTTAGTGCCTTTAGATTGAACCTGTATCAACGCTGAAGTCATCCCAGATACACACACAAACACTGAAATAATAATTTGAACACAGTGCACCCATATTTTGAGCTAGATCCATTTCTGATCATGTCTGTGTAATATAGCTAATGGAGCATTACATAATTACTAATGTTTATGGTGGCCCATCTTAGGCACCAAAAGCACGGCATTCTTGCCACAGGGGCTCAGAAACCAGGCACTTACAATAAAGATGCCCAGTAGATTATCACCCACTGAGAGTCTAACAGGCAATTGCAACAGGTAATCTGTCACAACAAAGGAACTCCATAGAAAAGATGGATTAAAATGCAGAACAGCATTCAAACACCTTGAACATGAAATCATTTCTACTCTTCCTGCAAGGCCGCCAGCTTCTTACACCATATATCTTCCAATTTTTGCCACAGATGCAGAAATAATCATATAGGCAGTTTCCAAGCAAACAGCTCTGCACCCAAGAGCAGATCCATCTCCGATCCTTATCCCACAGTATTCTTCACATAGACCATCCTAGATTCCTTTCAACCCAGTCTTATGCAACCATGCTTCTCTTATTCCATACACCCCGAGGTCGATCCTCCTCCAATAACTTCAAGTCCATCTGTTAACATCCTGTTCGTGCAGAAATTCATCCAGTGTTTGCTCCTTATCATCTCCATCCAAATTCCCTGCCTTCAGCCTAGATTTCTTCCCCACCTGCCAACTTCCATTCCCACTTCCTGTGCGTCATCTCTGCCTTTTGCGACCTGCTCTCAGGTGCGCATCCAAACGCTGGCAATAGTCCAGAGCTGCAATGCAAGGGAAGGCTTCCGGAATCCCTGCCTATGGTACGTTCACTACTGATGGCTGTTTTAGAAAGGCAGTAATAACATTAAGGAAAATAACAACAACAAAACCACCCCGGTTGGTATTTCTAAAACCCGTTTCAAACTGGCTAAATTTGGATGGCTCTTTTAATTAAAACAGCAAAAGCAAAAGAGACCTTGCTATCTTTCAGGAAGGATGTTTCAAAAGCAAGTGCTAGGTCACTACGTAAAAAGCTGCCCTAAGTTATCAAACACCAAACCAACAATTTCAGTTTGTGAAAGTGGCTAAGCAAGTGTAACTGAAGGTTAGAAAAAGGTCAACGTGGAGGTAGGTAGAGAGCTTAGCAGACTTACGCCCAACGGGAAAACTGCACACAATCTTATTAAATAAAGCAGATAGTATTACAAACCCTACTTCCAAACGCTGCTTTTTCTTATTAGAGCTCCTAGGAAATTGCAATAAAAGCTAATGATACAGATCTGTTCCAAGTTCACTTCTGATTATCCTTGTTATTTTCCTTCATTTTTGCCTGTTACAAAACAGAGTAGTATTTATAGATGGAGCATTCACTTCACTAATGACTGATCTGACCTTTCTAGTTAATGTCAGAAGGCTTTATTTCAGAATTAAAACCCTCAGCATCTACGGTTGTCTTCAGAAGACACGAGGGCATACGCAACATTAAGTTACAGCTTGATTTCACCCTTATTTCAGAAGTTTAAATTAATACAGGAAAAAAAAAGCCACTATTTTTAAACACTATCAAAATGCACAAGGATTACCCAATTAGAACATAGATGTGTACGCTCCAAAGATGCCTAAAATTTTTTTTCATTTTTGTGGAAGAACAGGAGTGTCTGAATATTCCTTAACTAGAAGTTACGTGTGGATATGAACATGCCTGCTTTTATTTACATCTATCAATATATACAAGCGCTGAACTAAAAATCTCCGCTTTGCAGTGTGTTGACAGAATAGGTAAGGTGACAACTGTATTAAAATCATTACATGCCAGAAAGCATAAGGAGAAGTAAAAGATAACTTTCCTCTATTTGGATTACAAATGTCCTTCTATTTACATTACACATTTTTCCTCTGTTTACGTTACAAATTGACCCACCAATAGGAAAAAAGTATTTAAAAACAAAATTAACAACGTTATTGACAATTTTTTTAGTTGTACAACTTTAATTCTACAATACTTTTAATATACACAAACCTAATTTTATACAAAAAAAGTTAAGATATAGTCAGTTTTATTTCTTTACTACACAGAAATGGAAAACCAAATTTGACAAGTTTTGTGTTTCTGTTCATAAGTTTTTCATTCAGGCAGAGAAACCCTCTATCATTTGGTATTCAGATTTGTTTGTCAAGTTGGCATTAGTACTATACTAAGAAAATGTAATATAACTACTGCCTAGCTGTAGCAATTTAGCTTTTACAATATAGATATGAGTAAAAGTACCAATGCTAATGAGTTTGCAATTAACTTGTCATGAATTTTTGGTGCTAGTCACATGAAACAGTAAGTTAAAGAACCACTCCTTCCAGTGACTTCCTCTTCTGAGAAATTTAAGCAAAACAAATGACTTCATATGTTCCAAACAAGCTAATCTGTGTTTGCAAATTTTTAAGAAATGTGCTTATACTAAAAGAGATTGTGAATTTATTCTACAGGTCAAATGGGTCTTTCAAACTTTAATAAGTGTTTACTGGAACTATTTATTAAAGCAGACAATAAACAATTATCAACAACATAATTAAGCACTAAAATTCCTTTCATTATTAAAAATTACTATAGAAAAAATCCATATATATTAATTTAAAAGCATCATTTATACGGAAAACTTTTAAATTAGATTTCTGCTGAATAGCTATGCTTCTGAATATGCAGAGCAGGCAGGACTACTCCTCTGGTTTTTAGCACTTCAAACATGAGTTTTCAGACAGAAAATTCTGTTTATTTTCAGAATAAAGGCAACAGTATTGTTTCAAGCAATAGAAAATAACCACTCAGTGATAAGACTGCTTTCAGAACCCGGTTTCTTTCTCAATAAAATGCTGTTTGGGGTAGAACCAGCTTACTTGTCACCTATATTAAATTACGGATACCCATAAAAATATATTAGTACCCCCCAATGTATATAATTACATCTCTATATAATTAAAATTTTCAAAAGGAATAGCTTTTGAGACACTTCATAATGGCAATTTTAAAATTAAAACTGCTAAGCAGATAGCAGAGGTGATGGGTTCTTTCAGAAAGATTAGGAATAACTTAAAATAGCTATTTCTTTTCTCTGAAGACCTCTACTCATTCCTTAATTCTCTTCATGATGTAAGCTATGAGTAAGAAACGAGGCCAATCTCAGCAGCAGGAGGAGATGCAGCTAATTTAAGCAACTCTGGATTCATCTTATGAGCAGGAACTTTCTGTGGTATTGAACACTGTGCAGGAACAAGTGGAGGAATAGAGATAACAGGATAACTTTCACACAGAGCATTTTTAGTCAGAGATAACAGATCTGTAAATAGTAAAAATAAAAGTAATAAAAAACCAAACAAAATTTTACAGACATAAATTGAGATAATCCAAAATTGGCCTCCATTATTTTCTGTAAACTCTCAGGTAAGCTCTGTTATCAGAGCTTAAAACAGCTAAGAACTCAAAAAATGCACCTGTCCAAGGAATGAAACAGTGACATGGCATTACTCAATATTTGTTTTGGGAAAAAACATAAGGGAGGGGGCAAAACCAGAGAGAACAATTTGACTTCAGATACCTACACACACACAGAGTTTTAAAATGCCACTCAAGGTAAGTTTTAAAAGGCCAGATAATTTGTTTGCAAACATGAGCCTGGTTATTTTAATGGAGAATAAACGCATATCTATTGCGTAAAATAACCTCTGATGATAATATTCTATGCAGAGGCTACCAGCTTCCATCAAGAGGAAACTCACTAAACATACAGTCAGAGAGTCTGACATCAAGCATTACAGTGTCTTCAGAATCAAGATTTAAATGACTACAACAGAAGAAATCACCTGTGATTTGCATGATTGGTTTTCAATAAGCCAGCCATCTACATTTATGCATTTAAACTAAGAAGTAGGAATCAAAAAGAAAGCACATTGTAAGTGTTCTGGTACGTTAGGTTTCTAGATTCCCAAAGCAAAACAACATAAGAAAATTAACCATCAGTAAAGAGACTAGCAATTAGCTTATAGCAAGCTATTTCTACTAATGATTTTTCCACTTCAGTTTTCCTAAAATCAAATTTGTGTTTTTTCCTTCATTTTATATAAACAGTTCCAAAAATACCTGCAATTATAGACACCGTGTCCTACTGTTCAACAGAAAACAGGCTGTGAAAGCAGTATTTCCAAACCTTGGAATCACACAGCCAAATAAGGCACAGAATATTTAATATAGTCACTATTTCTTGTAGCATTCAAGGATATACTGACAAATGTACAGTATGAAGTTACAGTATGATTCAGAGGCCAAGGCTGTTTGTCTCACACATTTGGACATTTCAAAAATATTTGCAGGGCCATGACCTGATTTCTTGGTAGAAGACTTGCAACTTTAAGTGCATAAAAATTTATTGTTTATTAATTACCCTTTTCCACGCCCCCCAGTAATTAAGTATTGAAATTGTGGCTTAGAAAGACAGCATTAGACCTAACTGAACAGCTGACATTTTAAGATGTTTTAATTAGAAACAATCAAGTTAACTAATTAGAAAAAAAAAATGACATGTAGCAAAATAACTGCTGTCATAAAAATCTCAACTTTAAATAAAGTATTTGTGATACACCTGTAAGAGCTTATGTTAAGCCAGTCTAAACAGTGTTCACCTAGTGACCCATGCTAAATTTAAACTTCAGCTTGGTCTGAAGTATTTATCTGAAAATGCTGACTGTGATGCAAGTCAACAATGGCATAAACAAAATATGTTTGTTTGTCTATTGTCTCGCTTTATAAATAGATGATCTGTATTGGTGTCCAAAAACCCCAAAAACACAGCAAGTAAAGATGGTGTATTCTGGAGGTTTGTTTTTTATTTGTACACAAAACTCAGTGCATCCATTTTAGGTACAACTTCACATCATTTCTGGGTGTTTTTTATCAAGACCTTTTACCTATCTTAGCCTCAGTTTCCAGCTATAACACTTTTTCCTCCATGTTTTGGTTCATGTATTTCAATTGTAAAATCTTCAGCATAATGACAATATTGGGAATAGTGTCTATTCAAATTATTATCTCCATCTCTTGACTAACACATCTGAAATGCATTTCTGAGAAAGACTGAGTTCCTACTTAACTTTGAATTGAGTAGATTAATGCAAAGACAAGTTACTTTTTATCTCCTTCACTGTTAAGTCAAAAGAGTTAAGAAAAAAAGTATTTGAACAGGATTTAAGTCATGTGATGTGAATCTTTCAGTTTGAGGATATGACTTTTTTAAAGCATGTCTCTTAGGGAGTCTGCTTTGGAAACACTCACCTGAACTGTCATGCCCTATAAAATACACCCGACGTTAATCTGTTCAGACAAGCCTATTATTATTATTAGCTTCAAGATTATTTTCTTAAGCTAGCTGTTAAAAAGAACTAATGACAAGTGTGAGTATGTATTACTAGACAGCCAGTAGCCTTATTTTAACACAGGTCACCATATTTTTTCCCCGATCTTTCAGTCTATCTCAGTGCATGTACAAACAGTGACATAGATAGTAGGTAAGTTGACTAGACCATTTCCAGACATCCCTTCCAATCTCAGCCATTCTGTGAACTAGATACTCCTCCCTGGGGCAACACATGCTTAATACACATGCAGAAGACACTTTTTATATTTATATTTACTTTATTCATAAAACAGACATAGATCCTTCGGTGAAAGTTTTATACTGCAAATTTTTGCGTGGATTTATATAAAATTTCTGGCCTACTCAAAATCACTTATTGAATTAAAAATTGTAAGATGCTGAGATTTCTACATGGTGATGCCTCATTTAAAAACAGCAGCAACATTACTATCTGAAACAGCCTAGTTTATATCTCACCAAAAGAGACGAGTATTCTCTTTGTTCTGGTTAGTGGATTTTTGGATTATAAAATCCTTACACAGTTAGCCTTTCATGAAGCATTGTTAGGGATTAAAACCATCTTTGTGAACATGTTCTGATATAACAAAATCTTAACAATTCAACTTCATTTTACCCAGAGCAGGAAAAGCATGCCAATTAAAAGCTCTCTTTTGAGGGTTTAATATCAGCAGGTTGAAAACGGGTTAGGCAATAAACCAAAGATTCTCAGCCCAGAGAGGATTTTTTTTTTTTTTTTAATATCAAGCACACTTTAAATCTCCTAAGCTGTTTATAATGATAAAGTTGCCAAAAATAGCCCAGCTAAAAATCACTGAATTGGCTGCATCTGTTACAGCAGACAGAGCGCCCCAAAACATTGCAGAATATTAGAAAAAAGGTCTTAAAAAAACCCCAAAAACACAACAAGTAAAGATGGTGTATTCTGGAGGTTTGTTTTTTATTTGTACACAAAACTCAGTGCATTCATTTTAGGTACAACTATATCTTCATATTCATGAATAGTACCATTGCCTCTGAGTAAATACTCTGATTTTTTCAGTCAAGAAGTACCACAGCAGCATCAAATGTCATGATTAAGCTTTCTGGACAACAGGATTTCAGCATGCAGACTATTCCTCCGCATCCTCATTAATGCCTCCCTCCCAATTAATATGAATTTAATGTGTACCAGGACCGATTCTTAATGAAGTTTTGTTCCAACTCAGGAATGGTAGCATGGGTGAAGACTGAGTCACAAGAATCCTCTCCTCTTCACTAGCTCTACCTGAACCAACCACTAAGTAATAGACTCCACTGAGAAATAAGACAGTACGTGTCGCACTCCACTCTCTGCTGGATTATACAAGGCTGCGCTGCCCCAGCTGTGCTAACAAGGAACAGAGCTGAACAAACAGGAGGAGCATTTAGCTGTCTTCTGCAACGTCTATCCAGACCGCACAGGGCGAGACAAGGACTAGTTGTGGGCATACTGCCGTAATATCAACACCTTATTTTGGCACTGTCTGGCAGAGTGCATTTAGAATCACAGTACTATCAGTACTGTATAAACAGTTACATACAGGTTGTTTTTTGTTTTGCCGTTTTTTGTTTTTTAAATTATATCAGCTGACTACTGCTACGAGTCACTCGCTCAACTCTGTGCAGACTAATACAAAGGAGACATGGTGAGAACACTAAACAGGTATTTTTGGAAGAGATACAATGAGACTCAAGGTGCAATTTCATGCTTGGTTAAAGGCAGGCTACAACTGCTGCTACTAAAATAGGAGTCTACCTTCTCTCTGTGCTACATTGGCTCTGGAGATCCTGAAGCGGCACAGTGAGCTGGATCAGGTTAATAACTCAAGCGAAAGTGAACTGTGTTCCCGCCCAGCCCCAGTTCCTGAGCTGTTACTCTAGCTGATGTGAGGGAACTACCATAAATGCACACAGACAGGACTAGACAACTGGTGAATTTTCATTTTGGCAGCATGCAGTCTTGGAATACCACATCAGTCATGAATTATCAGGTATCACCGATAAGGTATTAGTTTTCAGCAACATATGTCTTGTTCACAGTTGGTCCAATTTTCATAGGGACAGCAAAGAAAAACAATTTACCATTCCCATTTTAGAAGCAAAAAATTATTTTAAAGAAAATAATTCTATGGTTAGTATTTTCTCTGGTTTTCTTCTCAGAATGAAGTATTTTCCTAGAAATTTTCCTCAGGTTGCTGTTACATAAGACATATTTCAGCCTGAGGTGTTATAGCCTTGCTGTTACAAGTAAGTGAAAGTCAGGATCTTTCTACTGGGAATGCTTCATAGAAGCTTCTATTCACATCTTGAGATATGAATCTATAAAAGCTCCTGGCACGCCCCACACAAAGATCCTAACTTGCATTTCTTGTTAGTAGAGGAACTTCCATATATCGCTAGCACTAACTGGAACTCTCTGGACATTCTTTAGGCCGTTAGCTGGCGTAAGAACGTTTGTGTACTCTTGCAAAAATTGATCAATCTGCGATTGATCTACATAAGCAACTTCGACTTCCTACCATCCTACCTGTAAGTTTAGATTTCAAGTCATCTTAAAATGCTACCCGAAACACTCATCTATGCTGCCCATGCCACTAAAACAAAATTCCAAAGTATTTACAGAACTAAGTGTATTAGAACTGGTTATTACAGGACACTGAATATGGTAAGCAACTGTATATTTAATTTTCCAGTTGGAATTTCCACTTGACAGCTTCATGCAGCAATGTGCCAGAACTGAATATTAAGGTTTGAATACGCGCTAAAGCAATTAACGTAATCCCCAACATTACTAAGCATCTTAATTAAATTTATGGACTCTTTCCTCTCTCATTCCCATGCTACTAAATAGGAAAAAAAATAAGCTCTCTCTCCAAAATTACCATATATGAATTGATGTACATTGCACATCTAGCAGAAGATAAAGCATTTCAGAATTAATTTAGTGCGTGAAGAAATTAAGTTTAGCACAATATTTAAGTGTGCTTGGAGGTATGAACCAGATACGCAAGTGATCGATCCATCGTGGTAATCTAAGGCTAAATTGCATGGCGTATTTCGGAAAAAACCTAAAACCAAAAAACCCAAACATAACCACCACTACCAAAGAAAGAATACAGTTTATCTACTGTAAGAAAAGTTGTCTGCAGTACTCGTTTGTGAACACTAAATTATAAATAGGTTATAGGATTGCTTATACAGTAATAGAAGAATAAAGTCTCACATGCTATTTGCTCAGTGATAGAATTAACTACAACAAAATAGAATGAAGTCATATTGAAATCTTGAAGTCCAGTCTTGAAAACATTCTCCTGAATTAACTGTAAAACTATTTTCAGACTCAAGATGAAGAAAACTGAGCCTTGCTTCTGGTTCAGTTGCAAACTGAGTACCAGAGTACAACATCACGAAGAACAGGCAACAATGCTTTAATGGTGAACACAAAATTACTCAGAACAAGCATTAGTTCTGATTAAATTATCATCAAGAAGTATCATCAAAACATTATTCAGTTATTCATTTTGGCAGTTATTTTGTAAAACACAGAATTTTCAAATTGTAGATATTAAAATAATTAAAAATAAAAATAAATCAGAATTAGCAAAGTCATACAATTTCCAAATGCAACATTCCAGAACCAATTCTTTACAAGCATCAGTGAAATCTGCTAAAATATTAGAAGGAAGTTGCAATACATAACATTGTATACTTAGTGATAAATATTTTTAGGAAGGTATTTAACATTTTTATGACTTACCAGCAGTGAAGTCATTATTTAAATCTATAAACGCATGAGAGTGCGGTATATACATTTTATTTTGAGTTTCCAATGCAGCGTGCCATGATAAGTTCCTACAGACAAGAATAAAAAGCAATAGATTCCATCAATGCTTAGGGACTGTTAATCATGATAACATACCTTTTAAAACAATAATTGTGAAACTTTAAATAAAATTGAACAGAAAGCATGTTGTCCTAATGCTAAGCTAAAATTACTACTTAGCTTACAATATACTAAGTAACTAGAGTAATTGCTTGACAGGTTCTGATTCATAGCACAGGGGCTTCAGTTAGATTTTATTAACTTTCTTTTTTGTACACAGAAAAGTATCACTACCCACAAAGTGTAATTTAGTGCTTAGACTTCAACTGTAAATCTTGAGACACCGATTGCTGTCCTCCCTGCTTTCCTCAAGCAGTTTTACTATCAGTACTTTTGAAATCTACTTTAGGATTAATAAAGATGAGCAGAAATGGACATAATCACATGCTGTTGAAGCAGCTCATGCTTGCATGTAAATGGACTTTATTTTCAGTCACTTAAAAAAATCAACACAAGAATTAAACTCTCACATTATGATGGACTACAGGCTAATTATGTCATTTCCCAAGCAGGTGATACTTTTATTTATTTATAAGCATAGATGCCCTGCCGGTTTCTGTTCTAAAGATGACTGAACTTCCATAAAACCTCCCTATTGAAATGTAACAAATCCTTCACAAGTCACAGGGGTTGAATCATCAGGTTTGTTACTTTCAGAACACTTGGCTAACACACTCAGAAAAAGCTCAATATGCACTATACAATAGCAGGACAGTGATATTACTGCTGTCTGGAATGACTTTGTTCATTCCAGTGACATCACATACATACTACTGAAGTCCTTATCTTCTGTGACTCATTTTATGGTAAGACAAAAAATAAGCTTCCGATTACTTCCCAAAGATCATAACCAGGTCTTAGAAATGTTAAAAAGAATCACTTAATCTTAAAGAAATAATTAAATATTTCCTATAGGGGTTTTTATGTACTCAGTTTTGAAGGTAGCCAAAAAAGTTAGTTATACAGCTCTAGTATAAATTTAAAAACATTTTAGATTAAAAATAGAAAAACACTTTTCTAAGCAGATGACAAAGCTGTTTTCCATGTACAAGACATTGCTTACACTGTTACCTATAGCACTCAGTCTTATTTTGAGCTTTAACGAGTAAGTTTATTTGTATCCTAATGCTACTATAAGAATTTCTTCAACAAAATGAAACAAATCTCTCCCATTTTTCCGTTCCATATATATAACCACTGCAAGGTGTTGAGAAACGCCCTTGTGAATTTGAAATCTCTGTTCCATAAGCCATCAATTTAAGTAAAAGTAATTATGATAAAATTCAAGTTGTGATTGATGACCAAATCCATATTGCCAACAAGGGTATAGTTCCCATTTACACATTTAAATGTTATTCACCCTACATCACTTCTGAATGATCTCTGAGGAAAGGAAAATAGCCAGTTAGGAACAACAGGTATAGATTTGTTAAACTCACTGGTGGGGTGTGTAGGGGGGAAAGCCTTATTTAAGCACTTCTTAAGGGACATGGAGATGCACAACAGAAAGATGATATATTGTTGCCACCGAGACAGAGTAATCACCTCCTTGATTTCTCCAGTGGTAACAGACCTCTTTGAAACAATAGCTAAAGAAAGCCACATAGGAATGCAGAGACTTCCTACCACAGTCTCTTTCAAAACAAACTTAGGTATTGACTCTATGCAAACCTAAAACAGCTTGACACCGACACCTGGACCTCTCCTGAAACACACAGAGCTGCAAGTTCCTATGTTCACGTTACTAAATAACATTCAAGATAATCCTGTGAAGTTCCACTTAAAAAACCTGCAAATTAGAAGATGCAAACTTCTTCAAACAACTGATTTAAAAGGTCCAATCCTCTAAGAAAACACAAGCCTAGTTCCTAATTTTTTCCAATTATTCATTGGAAATTATTCATTATCAGTCAAAAGAAAATAGTTCAAAAAGAAAATGTCAAAGGAGTGATTTTCATATTATCACAAAGCTAAGAACAATATATTTATTTTGACATTTATAATCCAACTCGCACCCTAAAAATAATTGCAGCTGTCTTTCGAGCACATTCTTTGACAATTGAGAGAGAAAAAAAAGCCTCTAAATCAGGAAAAAGAGTTCTAATTCAAGTATCCTTCTTTTGAGGCTTCTTTCTTTTTCAAAGAATGCCCAAACCCACAACACTATCAACGAAGCTCTTCCTTACAAAAGTCAAAAACTGAATGTATGCTAAGTTCAGTGTGGCAAAAGTCACAAGAAAAGATGTACAGACCTGTATTTTTAGTTGGTTAAAAAAAAAAAAGGTCATCCTGTTCAATAATGAAACTTTCACTAACTCAGTCACACCAATTTGTGTCCTTGAATACACAATCCTAGTAGGTCTCAAAAGACAAAGCTTTGTTTTTCTTGAATCAGATTACAAACTTCAAAAGAAGCACCAGAAAAACTGAACAGGATGTGAACTGTCCTTCTCTAGGGTCCAGTAGTGTTTTTAACAAATAACTTATTTTCAAAAAACAGATTTAAATTTCTTTGGCATCTTGTCCAATATTACAGACATTGCTACTTTTTCATTTTTGTTCAATTTTAGAGACTGGTTCTTCTGAGTCAGTACAGATCCATTCTTTTGTTATGCTTCGGTTTCAGCATTCATGCCCAAAACAGTTAAACAAAAATAATCCTTCGCACAGTCCTTACTAACCATTGAAATATGCCATTAAGATAACCATTTTATCCTGGTATTTGCTAGCTAGTCCCATTCTAGAAATTCCAGGGCTAGCAGAAACTTTAATAATGAAACGAAACCCCCGTTACTGCCATCTCATCTCATCTCATCAGACTTCAGTCAACTTCTATTTGCTGAAGAGTGGACTTAGCCACTCTTTAACACAAAAGGTGTGATACAGAGACCATCACTTGCATGCACGCTTACATTGCTACTTCAAGTTGCCTCTGCCTTATGTCTCTTTATCTATCTCTTCCCCCAATAAGCACACCATGCATTTCCCTTAATACAAGCTAAATAGCCTTACACTTTGCACTTCCCATGTTTTTGATTTCCCATGTTGTCTAACCTTCCCATTACAATTAATTTCCTAGATAAATGAAAGCTGAATTTTTTTAAGTTTATGCCAAACTCTTGCACATTTTCCTTTTGCCAACCCTTATAATATAAGATCTGTTCTGGTGCTTCTCACATCATCAGACTGTCACTTCCTCTATTAGACTAAATGCAGCTTAAATTCTACAGACACTACTTAAAAACTTTGGTTTGTATTTCTGTGCAGCACCGAATTCCATAATACAGATAATAATAAATATCAAAGTGCACTAAACAAAGGAGACTATAACTGTTCCAAGAAACAATTACCCTATTTCTCATGTCAAATAACAGGTTTTTCGTTTTCTCAGCTCTCATGGAATGCCTACTTCCCCTATAAAACAACTACTTCCCCTATAAAGCAACACTTCAAAAATCAGATGTGGAGTGTCATAGAACATTTAAAGATAAACATGGAAAAGAGAGAAGATTCATATGCTTACACAGTTCCAGTTAAACATAAGTCTTATGCCTCTAATAAGAACAGAAATGGATGCACAATGAGTAAGTTACTGAAATTCATGCTAATAAACAAACCCTTAGCTTACCCGCCTATCAATATCTGTGGCTTACTTGAATCACTTGTGACACCAAAGACGTCAGGAATCAAGTCTCCATTAAAGCTGAAAATGCAAAACAATTTTAGGATCACCTTAGTCATTATAGGAGCCAAAATTAACTCTTCTTAAGTTAACTTGTATCTGGTTAGCATTTTCCCACCAAGCAATAAAGAATTTTCAGCTGTGTAGTCTTTTCTGACTTTTCACTCTTGTCTGAACTGCTAGCAGTAGTATGCTTATTTCAATCTTTTACACTATTTGCCAGCTGTATTTCCCCCTCCTCTTTTGTTCAGCATTTCACAGAAGGAAGTGCACCATGGAAGCGGTATTTGCTCAGTTTGATAAGCCACTTATATAAAATCCACCAAAAAAAAATGAATGGCGCTCTTTCTGTATAAAGCAGAGTACTGAAATAAAAAAAGAATAAAAGCTCATTTAGTTACTATTGCCAGGATGATAGCACAAGATTTGTAAAAATGACCATTATGTTCTGTCATCTTTTGTTAGACTAGCTGACATTATACAAACCACCCTGTGGTTTA
Organism: Phaethon lepturus; assembly: GCF_000687285.1. Classification (NCBI taxonomy): domain Eukaryota; kingdom Metazoa; phylum Chordata; class Aves; order Phaethontiformes; family Phaethontidae; genus Phaethon; species Phaethon lepturus. Next base: position 6,850 of record NW_010564625.1, on the reverse strand, counting down.
TATTTAACTTGCTCTTAGTCACCACTATAAATGTTGTTTTCTAAAAAAGTAGACAATACTTACTCCATTACTAGAGGCTCATCATGGAAAGTCTTATTTAACATAGTTTTATGGTTAAGATCTGAAAACAGAAAATATTCATTTGATTCAGTTACCAATATATTATGACATTTACATTTTTAACTTAGATGCAATCCTTCCATTAATTTACAACCATCAATTTTATGATTAAAAAAATAATCAGCCACCACTGAGCATAAACAACTAAATGGCTTCCTGAAATTATGCAGGAAACGTGAGTTACAGTTAAAATGCTGAAGCTTCTTCTCTCTCCACTAAACTCTTCAACAAATTAGTCTAAATAAATCTTGGTGAAACCTATTTCTATGTATGACTGCAATCACATAGAGACGAAATCTGAAATAGTTGTGATTAAGACAATCTAAAAATTTAACACTTTACATAAGACCTTTGTATAATGTTTTGTCACTGTAAAAAACATTCTTAATCACATACACTGAGCATCTGAAATAAGGATTAGAGGTAGACTGCCTAAATGGGAAGTGAGGATTTTAAGTCCTAGTCAGGTTATCACCTCTCAGACTTCACTTTCTCTTGTAATCCTAACTCCTTGCCACATCATCCTTGTTTTCTTCATCCCTCCATAATGTTTGTCATCTTTGCAGTTTCCACATTTTGTATGTCAGTACCCTCCTATTGGGTAACAGAAGTGTGACCAGTCAAGCAGGCACCACGTACCTTCCCAGTAGCCTCACTACATACCAACCACTGCTTGAATTTTTAACCTCTGACTCCTTTTCTAAGTCCCACTTGCTCATTTGTGCCTCTCCCAATATTTGTTTATTTTGCTTTTTATTATTGCTTTTGTTAAGCAAAACAGCATAATTTAATACTAATCCTTCCTGTTCTTCCCGGTATTACAGATACCTCCTATTCTCTTAATACTTGATCCAGTGCACTTTCCCAGGTTGCTTGTTTCACCTCTGATTAAAGGCAGGAGCAATGGTATCGAAGGCCATCACTTGCTTCACTTGTAACTATTTTAGAACACAGCTGTTCATTTTAGTGATTTTTCTTCAGTAGTTTTTCTGGACTTAAGAGTATCTTCTTTTGCTTTTCTGCCCTTCTTCAAACCCTAAACTCTTCCCAAAACCCTTTCCTAGAGAAATCGACAGAAAACAAAAGAGACTTCAAGAGTTCACAGTCCATGCCTCCACCCTAGGACAGAATCAGCTATACCTTGAAGACTGCTAAAAGACTCTTGAAAACTTGATTCTAAAGTTCTTGAAAACTTTCAATGATAGAGACTCTAGAAACCTCTCTCCCAAAACCTACTTCAGTGTGTCACTGTCTTTACATAATTTGGTTTAACAGAAATAAGAGTGTTATATTACTGTTGCTAAGTTTAGGCATGATATTTTGAGAGTTTATGCACTAAACTTTATACCAGGTTCTCAGTGCAAAAGATAAACCTTTTGACATGATCTCTGTGAAGCTGATGTGCATAATGGAGAAGCCACGAGAAGTAGATCTTCAGTTAGTAGGTTCCTATCAAACTGTAATACTGTCTGGTTTAGAATTTAGAATTTTAGCTTTGTTCTCTTTCATTAATTATTGAATACAGTTTAACAGCAAGAAAGTATATGATTATGAAGCTGAAAATGGTTTATAACTTTCTCACAATAAATTGAATTACTAAAAAGTCTAAGGATCTTATTAATAAAGCAGTCTTATCAACTCACCTAATGTTTGGTTGTGCCCCCAGAAAATAAACACTGAAAGTTCATCTCTGCCATGATTTTGTGCCCGGGTAGTCAGGAGGACATCCATTTGTGAATCGCCATTGTAATCTCCAGGAACTACACTGGTTATGGTAACACTGAGAGATCTAGAATTAAAAACAAACAAAAACCACCACATGCAATTAATTGTACAAATGTGTGCATGAAAATTGAAAGTACTTGTGTGTTCAAAACTTGCCTTTTCATCCAAATTATTAATAGTTGGTCCAGTACAATATTTTCCTCCAACAACCTGGCGTTTTTTAAAGTCCTTATCTATTGCAAAAGTAATTTTAAACCAAGGATTCTGCTGTCTCTCTTCCTCCAAGGAAGGATGACATTGTTAACAATAAACTTGAGCTAACAGGCATTCTTCAGCAAAATCCTGTTTGTTAATGCTATATGGACTTCATTAAATGCCTTCATTTGTTGTAGAACCAGTCCTCAAAAACTGTGTTTCAGAGAGCAGGATATTTTGGTTGCATTCCAAGATCAAGTCCATAAAGCTACAGGTGCAGTTTACGCAGCAGGAGTCAGCTAAATCTTTTTAAAGACAATTTAGTATCTTCTCATCTCCTGCTACATCTTACCACTCCTCCCTTCATTTGTTTTTTCTTTCTATCTTCTTTTACTTGGTTACCTGCTCAGAGAGTGCTTTACACACACAAACATGTATCAGTCTGTTAAGAATTAAGAGCAGATAATTTCTAATGCACTAAACAAATTAGCTCCTTCCAATGTAAGAGGGAATAAGGATACAAATATATAAAACGATAGAAGACGAAGCTGAGCTATAACAGCAATTTAACTTTTAATAGCCATTATTCATAAGCAATAACATATTCTATAATACTATTATGGTTTAAATTATGCATATATATGTACATGAACACACAGCTTGTTTTACATTTATTAAAAATTGATGCTTTTTTCAAAGCCAGATTTAAATTTAGAAAGGAACAGATCTCTACACACAAATACCAGAACACCATTCTTCATATATCTCTCTAAAGCAGATGATATTGGCTAGACTCAGTTTACTGAGTAACTAACGACAGCAACTAGAAGAATTTCCCTGAAAATATGTCTTGGGACAGAGACTAATACCACCTGCCAAAAAGACTTAATATATGTTCTGGGCGGTAGTTTGCTTTACTAGGAAATAAAGTCCTGAAAAAACAAGTCAACTGCAAAAATATTCCAAGATGTGGGTATTTTTAATACCAATTAGAGGACAAAAACCAAAGAATAGAAATTTCTTAAGGGGGTGGAAGTCACACCTATTAGTTAACAATATGAATGACAAAACTCATCTCCATAAATTCTGCGATCTGACTCACAAAATCCAAACAAATAAAAACAAAGACTGTCAGGAAATGAACCATGAAACCGGTTAAAGAACTGCAGCTCTAAGGGCAAGCTGAACAACATAGTCAAACCGATAACAGCCCAGATAATTCTAGTCACATTCCCACTGACTGCAGAGATGCACTTTCAAAAGAAACGGCCACTTACATCATTTCATCATTGACTAGCAATACTTACTTCATTGGTAACTTAACACGGGGCTTAAAGTAGGGTTCCTTTTGGTCAGCCAAAAAGATAATCAACTCATTTCCTGCAAAAGCAAGTAAGATGATGAATAGCAGAGGAGAATTGCAAATGGTTTATATACAAAAACAATACTTAAAAAGCTATGCCACAAATCATCATTCCTCACAGTAGCAAAAACTTTGAAAGACTTCCCATACAACTACTTCCTCGTCATTTGAAAGGAAGCAAAAGGAGCACTTCAATACAACCTATACATCTAATTGCCTCTCAAAGGAATGCTAATATCAAGAATCTTCTTTGGGGCTTAGTGTTAGACCTGTCTCTCTGCTATTCTTATCCCATTGCTTGAAATAAAACTTCCTGTAACAAGAAACATTATATGTGGAAAAGTTGTAGGCATCAATTCCATACAAATAATTAAAAGCTTAAAAGCTCTCTCTATATAATATATATATGTGTGTCTCTATATATAATACTGCTTTCTCAGGTTGGCCGACAAAAGCAGTTTAAGTGAAACTCACAGAAGTAACCTGGTTCCTGCAGCATTTTGTCATGTAGAAGCAATGATACAAGCCACTATCATTTAATTATTTCAGGAAGATCTAAATAGAAGCCCATATTTTATGTCACATAAAGAATTGAAATTTGGGGAAGAAAAAAAAATTTTTAACCTGAAAGACGAAATGTATTTTCAGTCAGTAAACTACAATACACACGCACTTACTTCCACAAGTAAAATAATAGTTCACAGCTAAGGAAAAACACAGAAAATGTTGTTACTCATCCTTTATTACGATTGTTTTCTGCTTCCTCCAAGAAACTCACCTGTAGCATCCCAAACTGCAAGAATTTAGGTTACCTAATTGAAAATAATTCTAGGGCTCCAAACCTAGCTACCATAGTATATTTTGAGAGTATCATTCTGTGGCACAGCTCACAGCTGCGAAATAACAGAATACAAGCTTCCCAGCTATGAAAGAGAGATCACCGCCATAAACGTATTTGCCAAGGAGAATATGCCAACAAATGAGTACATGAAAACAAACCCTTTCAAAATGGATAGGGGCGACTAGTGCAGTCCCATCTGGCAAGCTAATAAAGCCTGGGTTGCACTACACATTCACAGATGATTGAAAAAGTTGGCACACGGTAAGGTGAAGAAGCCTGCTGGCTGGTTAAGCTTTTGATAATAAAGCTGTGGGTTGACTGCTAAAACTTGTAATTCCTATTTCACACTATAGGCTTTCACTTGCCTTTTTATCATCTATGTGGTAAAGTAATGATGATGATGAAGCAGCAAATGTGTTTTTACACATACCAGGTTCCAAGTCAATTATACCACTCAACAATGAAGTTTATGGCCACTAAAGATAGATTTATGAAAATTTCAGCTCAGTGCTCATCAATAGTCAAAACAAACTGACTTCTGAAAATTATTAGACAGACAGAAACCAAAATCACTACCCCACTACATCAATCTGTAATGCACACGTCCCAGATGCGGTTCTTGTCCTCTCATCTCAAAAAGAATACAGAAGAAAGGAAAAAAGTACATAGGAGGGTGTGCAAAAAGGGAACAGTTTCCATACAAACAGCAATTGCATAGATTAGAGGTCTGCAGTCTGAACATCTCACTGAGGATACCACAGAAGTTTTCAAAATCTCCCAACATGATGCAGAAGGCGAATAGGGGAATGATTGTGCACTGCCCCGTACTATTGAAGAGGCATCAAACACAACTAGGTGGTAGGCTGAAGAAGCAAGCAGCATGAGCTTCCCCACTTTCCCCGTTTTGTGCACAGACATACAAAACAGGTATGTGTATGCACAATTCCATTTATTCATATAGTTTCAAAAACTGACTAAGCCCAGGGTCCACTGGTAATTTTGAATTGTTCTTGCAACAAGACACCTCTGGATCTAGATTACCTCTTGTGTTTAGCTAGTTTACCCTCTCTTAACAAAGCTCTGAGTACAAACTGATTTTTCTTTCATGTATCTGGGCATACAGAACATTACTCTCATTCAGCTGAAATAATTCAAGACCAGAATAGTAATATAAATCCAACAAAAGGCCCAAGACACCATCACCATTTCCTTATTAAGGGTCAGGATTATTAGGACTACCCTGCTTTACTAGATCACTGTTCCTCAAAGTCTAGTATTATCTCCAATGCTCTCTTCTTCAGCACTATTTAGAATTGGCTACTGTTTATTCTACTACTTAGCTTGGCTATTACTTTTTACTATTACTATTGATTAGCTATTACTTTTTGTTTAGAAGGTATTCTGTACATTTTTCAAGCTACTTCTTGTCAAAACTTAAATTATGAAAAAAAATGGTTTTCAAGTAGGTTATTTCAGGTTGATTTTTACTGAAAGTATCAAGTAGGAAAACTATAGCAAGTGTCGCTGTGCAGAAGCAAAGAAGAAACCATGAGTGTAATTTCTAAAACTTTTAACTACTCACATTTTTATATGCATTCATCTGAAGGTTAAGATAGTAAAAATTAAATCTCTTATCACTGACATTCATTTTAAATTAATCTTTCATGACTTTTTTTCAGTAGATGAGCCAGGGGAACATTTTCAAGAAGCCATGCATTTAAATATCTCAACTACTCACTTAAATTCACTCAAGCTTTATCAAAACTACTTACAGAAACATTTCTGAGATTGAAGGAATAAAAAGAAAGGTGAATTTGAGAATAAACTTATCTTAATGTGCAGCTTTAGATCAGTAAAATAATCCAAGATTGACATCCACAAATAACCTTGACCACTGATAATAAGCTCTGATTTGGGGTCCCCTCACAGCTGAAGCCTCAACAGGAACTCATGCCAGATGACAGCTGTGTCAAACAAATTTATCTAGCCTTCCCCTTTACCATAATGTTTAAGGTAGGATAACGTGCAATTTATCCTCTTTACAACTGTGAAATGTTCATCCCATTTCCCCAAATATTGTGAAGGCGGGAGCAAAAGCCAAGTTGTGACCATGCACTCCATAGGACCAAGACTTTAGATTATTTCACAACCATAAATTCAACTTTTTAAAGAAAAGTATTTCTTGCTCTAAATGACGCCGTATTTCAGCGCAAATATCCTTCTCCATACCGAAAACATCTCAGGAGCAAAGCAAGTGTCAATTTTAGTCTTGAAAAATAACTTCGCTGTTTGCTGTGCTCACCCGCAGCGGTACTGCTCAGGGACCCCAGCACCGAACGCTGCGCTTGAG
>NW_010564625.1:0-225 GCF_000687285.1 Phaethon lepturus | reverse complement strand
CGAACGGCCCCGCCAGCAGCCCAGGGAGCGAGCGGGCATCTCCAGCTGGAAGGGACCCGTACGGACCGCCGAGCCCAGCTCCTGCTCCCCACGGGGCAATCCCCACCGGGAAAGCCTCTCCCTGCCCACCAAGAAGCGAGAAAGCTTCTCTCAAACAAGCAACCGGAGCCTCTTCAAGAAGGGACGCCGAGGCAGAACGGCCCCGCGGAGGCCCGCGCCGGTGCC
>NW_010564624.1:5807-8519 GCF_000687285.1 Phaethon lepturus | reverse complement strand
CGTCAGCAGCAGGATGATCGCCGCGCACGCGCGGGCACCGGCGCGTTTCCGCGCTCAAGTCCCCGTGCCTGACAGAGGATGGACAAATAAAAGTGACCCAGAGGTCCAGGGTTACATCTGGTTAGACTCAGGGAGATGAAATCCATTCCGGGAGCTCTAATGGCCCTCGCCCGGTGGCGTCACGCTGGTGCCAGGATATTAAGGGCACCTGTCAGGGCTATTTTAGGAAACAGAGGCCTCCTGCCTCGTGCCCCCCTCCCCTCTGCACTGAGCTCACATCGTGTCAGATGAGGTCTGCTGGAGCAGGGCACACAGAAAGTGGTGGGTTTAATGGAAATCCTGGATGAGAAAGCGGTTTTCTGAGCACCCTTGTCGCACACAGCTCCAGCCCGGGCTCTGTGGGTTTATCTTTGGCATCCTCTGTGCGACTTCCACCTGCAGGTTTGGACCCAGCTGCACACCTCGAGCCCTGCCCACCCCTAAGGGCAGGCGGAGGGTTGGGGCTTCTCCTGGAGAGCTGCCTTGCAAAGCTGAGCTGTTACCTTTCCCGCAGGGAGAGCCAGCCAGGGCGAGAAGGGAAATTAGTTCAGTGTCTGCACGTGGGGACTTCCCTTAACGCAGTGAAACAGCTTGTGTGCTGGTCACATATAAGCAGGGAAAGCAGCTGGGTTCTGACCTGCCAAAGCACAAGGCTGCGAGTTTCAGATGTTGGTCTTGATGTCAAGCCCACCGAGAGGCTGAAAGCCCTAAGCCTCCATGCCCTGGAGGGGCTAGCCCCATCACACCAGGATAACGGCAGTGATGACTGGGTTTGCTCTTCCACAAGAGCTATTTCTGGAACTACCTCACTTTTTATCACCTTAATTACTGTCACAGGTTACAATTCCCCTGGTTGTGAGTGGCATGAGCCAAGCTGACTACAGGCACCTCTACATGGGCAGTCGGGCTTCGGCTCCAGGGCAGCCTGCCCACGCGGAGCCGGCAGTGGTTGCGGCACTGCAGATGCAGCGTGCTTGGCTTGATCCAGGATAACATGGGGGAAAAAAAAAAAACAACTGCATTACAGAGGGACAGAGTGTGTTTTAAAACAGAGACTTCAAGGCAAACATGTTAAGTGCTCTGTATGCAAAAGCAGGGGGAATCCTTCCAGATGAAGAAAGATCCTGCTGTGATCTGCGTGTGAAATGAACTCTTGGTGAAGGAAAGTGGGTGTACAGTTTCTCATTAAATGAGTGGATCAGGCAGCCAAGAACACATTTTTCAAGATTATGTTGCAATTAATATGATTTAATGTCAGAGCCTCTTCTTTGTTCTTGTCCCATTATCTCCCCCAAGGCTTCAGACTCAAACTTTCTCTTTAGAAATCCTGCTTTCTGGCACAGGGGAAGTCACCACCACGCTGCCAGCTCCCCCAGCAACAAGTTATGGAGGCAAGGGCTCCTCCTGACCCTCATGAGACAGATGCATTTCACTTATTAGCCTTAAAACCCAAAGGTGAGAAAGAAAGAAATTGGGTTTACTTACTTTGGTAAGAAATGGGCAGAGGAAGGAGTTAGTACTTCATTCAGTAGATGCCTGACTAGCTCAGTTGGGCCTGAGTACTGTTGCAGCCATGCCATGAGCTGGACTTGGATATACCATCTACCTTTTTCTTTCAGCCTCCACCATTGTAATTGGAAACTCAGGCTTTTTAATCTCTCAGACTAGATATGGGGAAGATGCTCCAGGGAGCTTTGTATGCCAAGGAGCGGGATTTTTCAAAACCAGTAGTGGTTTTGGATACGGAGCTCAAGACTATAGCCAGTCACACACTGGTGATTCAGTAACAAAGCTACTCCCAGAAATGGCTTGGTTGATCAGGGCTCCAGCAGTCCTGCCTACCAGCGAGCGCATCTCCAGCCACCTAGCATGGTGTTGCTGAGCCTGGTTTTCAGCCCTCTAAAGGCATCCGGAGATGAGCGGGCAACGAGAACACCCAGAAACCGCTTCTGGCTCCTGACAAGAGGCTCCTTACCGCAATGCTACAGCCCTCTGCCACACTGCTCATCATCACATTCCCAGGGGAAAAAGCAAAACAAAAAAACAAAACAAAACTCTTTTTTTCTTGACTACTTCCAATACAAGAGCTAGCTGCTTGGAAATCCTCCCAGATTCCTCCACCCTGCTTTCTTTCCCCTCTCCAAGCTCACCTTCTCTGAAGGACTGAGGAATGCCAGAACAACCATCACAACCAGCATGAGCTCCACAAACACCAGTGGTGGGTACATTCCCATAACATCCCCTACTCCAGACATGTGAGAAGAAAAGACAAATCCTTCCTTCTTTTTATACCTGTAACATCTCTCTCCCCCAAGCCTTTCCCTCTGAGCTAGACTTAAGAGCTCCCCCATTAGCACTTCTCTTTTACTCACCTGCAGAGCTACTTTAGAAAACAGAGCACCAGCTCCCATTTCGTCCACAGCATAGCCCCAAACCTTGGAGCTGTAGATTAAGGCCAGCTGTGGAGAATGTAAAGACTCATCTGTGCACGAGTGGCTGCTGGCAGGAATGGTGGGAAGGCAACACCATCCGCTCAGGTATAAAGCCTTGGTTTGCTTCTAATACAGCTTGGCTGGGGAGCTGCTAGATGACCAGGGTTATAGCTGAGGGAGTTTGTCCTTCTCTCTCTTTTGTCAGTGATGCTTATGTCTGTCCCACTGCTAGGCATTTCTG
>NW_010564624.1:0-5775 GCF_000687285.1 Phaethon lepturus | reverse complement strand
GTGACCCACACATTCTCTCCTGTGCTGCTGGTGACCCTGTGCTCCCGGGGAGCTGCTCTCTAACCAGCTGGCCGCCGGCAGGAGCAAGGCTGAGCCCTGCGGGCAGGGTGCTCGCTCTGGACCGCAAACTGCCTTGCACAGCCAGTCAGCGGGTGCTGGCGCTCCTCGGACCCTTCTCCTGGGTTTCATATGCCAACCTCACCGTTAGGGTATCTTTGTGACTGGTGTTGCTTCAGGAATGAGTCCCTCCTGAGATTTCTACTTGGGGGTGTCTGTCCCCATCCCAGCTGCTGTGGAGGAGCCCTCAGGGACCCTCTGTCATGGGGGGAATGACAACTTACATTGATTTAATTTAGTTATGGGGAGGGTTGAAAGACCTGCAGTTCAGCTCCTAGTGTAGTAAATGATCCTTTTGGTTATAAATTCTGTTGCATCAGCAGAAGCATTTTATGTTTCTGAAGGCTGCACTAATCACGAAAAGACAGAAATACATCTTCCACTGAAATTTATCCTTGCACTTGAGCAGGTAATGCAGATACATCTCAACCTTCTGTATCCAGGGCTAGAAAGAAATTTCCCACTTGGAACTCCTGTTGTTTTTCCCTGCTTTGGCTTTGAAACCGTTGAGGGTAGAGGGAAATGGAAGAAAACAGGGAGATCCATACGGGTGAAGCTCAAGCTTTGGCCATCTCTTTCTGGAAGAGAGCAGCAGGGCTCCTCGCTGGGCCTCCCGTCCCTTTCCATGCACCACCTGAGCTGTGGGTGGGTGGGGAGGACTGAGCTCCTCTGCCCGTGCTGCTGCCGTTCCTCTCCGGGCTGTGACCCCCCGCTACCTGTCCCAGGCGCAGGAGGGACCAGGTTGCAGCAGACGAAGGTTACAGACAGGCGTGAAGGGTGCTTCTGTCATCGGACAGACATCTGCCCACAGCCAGACCCAGCCAGGGAGCCTCCTCCAGCAGGCACTGCCCTGGAGAGATTAACCCCGAAAAGGGGATGGAAAAACAGCCCTGACATGAACCTGCATTCCCTGCTAGCAAGTCTGGAGGGAAATTCAGCCACAGGTGCAGGATGTGGTGAGTCAGGCTCCTTTTTCTCCCCTCTAATAATACCACCCCGAGAAGGGTCCCCGGGAGCTGGGGCTGGGTTATGTGAGGTCGTGGGGGAGCCTGAGCAGGGGAGGTTTCCAGGAAAAAGCAGACCTTTGGTAATCTTGGCTGTGTCTGAGCCCTGCAGGGGCTGGAGCGATGTTGGATTTACACCTGTGTAAATGAGAGGTGAGACCCAGTTTGGATGTGGGTTATCAAGGAACACTACCCCAATAGACAGGCACATATATACATATGGGTACAGCATCCCCGAAAGGGGCACTCTTCCAGCCCACAGAGCTCCTGCAGAAGTCCCCCCATCAGAGTTCTTCTGTTCCAGAAGAAGACAAGCCAGGCAATAAATACTAGGAAAAGCCATGAAGGATAAATTGCTGCTGCAAAAAGAAATCCCTTCAGCCTGGCAGAAACTCTATTTATCTCCCAAAGACTTCAGTCTCGGTCTCTCCCAGAGGAACATTAAGGGAGGTCATTAGGAGCTCCTGTGGCAGGCAAAACTTTGTCACGCACCACGAGGACGGGCAAGTCGGCCAGCTCCCTGGTCCCCCCCTAGAGACATGAGGGGATGCTTCATGCTGTAAATGCTGTGCCAGGGGATAACGTGACAGTGCCACTGAGAGACCCGTCTGCGTAGGGGTTGTACAGCAGGGCAGCTAGTGAAGGTAAGACCCTTCTACCTTGAGGTGCCGTGGGCTTGCCACCCACCTCCCTGTCCGGGGAAGAGGACTGGAGATGGCAGCCACGCTCCCAGCGCTCCATCTGTGCTCTGCATCCACGGGAGGCACCACGGGTCTGGGCTGATGCTGGTGCATTTGCCTTCTCCTCGCCTTGTTACTCACCTTGCTGCTATGGACAGTCCCAGCTTTGAGTTGAGCTAATCTCAACACCTACTTTAGGGAGTCGCCTTTGATGAAGACCTGGAACAACAGCTGCCACTTGCCCCATCAGGCCTGGTCCTGCTCCCTTGCCCACTTGGCACTGCTTTCATTGGAGACCGTTTTTCTGTGGTAGGGTCACGCTCTTGGCGGGCGAAGTTACTCAGCTATTGACTACATTCATTAGTCAGATATTGACACATCATGCTGAAGAAAATGAGGAGGACTGCTACAGTGACTGCTTTATTGCTCAGTCTGTTAAAAGAAAGCTGCTGCCCGTTTGCTTCTCCCCAAAAAGCTGAATATTCAAAAGGTCAGAAGGATGTCTCAGCATGAATCAGCCAGGAGACATATATCTAAGATCAAAGGGATTGTCAATCCAATTAACAGCCTGGGTTCCTGCAGCGGCAGGCATTTTACGTAAAAAATATACTCTATTCAATGTTTCATCTCCAAGTCCAGGTCTCTCTGGAAGTCTTTCTTCTCAAGTCTTTTTTCCCATCTCCCTGCTGTCCTAGACATCCCTCAGCTGGTAGAAGCAGTTCTGTAACCAAGACTGTAAAATCTCTTTTTTCCCTCCTTCCCCAGAGATACTGTCTGTCTGGGTTTTTTTGAGGTTAATTAAAACTACCTCATTTTCACATTGCAGCTGCCTGCCCAGATCAGAGGGAGGAAGCTCAGCACATCGAGCTGTAGCAGAGTGACAGACCCTGGGTTTCAGACCATAGACAGGGCATGAGCTGAGCAACCAGGGGATGAACCTCTCTTCCTCTGCCTGGATGGGGATCTGCGTTGTTGGCCGTACGCAGCTCTGCAGGGCACTGCCTGCCCGGGCAGGTGGGACAGCAGATCCTTGCCTGACTGCACCTAATGGCACCATGTGTTGACTTAAGCAAAGCAGGGGGATTAGCGCGAGGGAAGCTAGAAGAGATGGGGAAGTGTTGTTGGGTGTGTACAGTGGGCTGTACAAACCCCATCTTTGGGACTCTCCATCAGCCATCTGCTGCTCCAAGAGCGAGCAGTGCCAGCATGCCCACGGTCCTCCCCGTGCCAGGCTCCCCGCAGGACCCAGTGCTCTGCCCCGCTGCTGCCAGCCTCTACCGTCAGCAGAAAGCAAGTGCAGCCTGGAGGAAGAGCCTGCTCAGAGCAGGTTAAAGTCAGTGCACACCACGTGTAACAACTTCTCAGTGGAAATGCAGATGGGAATGAAGATGGGCTATTAACACTCTGGTTCAGTGCTGGTTCCTCAGGGACACCCAGGCACCCACATTAATACCCTATCAGCGCATTAGAATTCATGTGGGCACAAGAGAGTCTGCACCGAAGGAATGAATAGTGATGAGGCCATTATTTTGTTGGGTTTTCTGGAAGTGCCGATGTTCCCCATGTAGCATTAGCATGGCCAGCAGCAGTGTTGCAGGACGGCCAGGAGGACTCGGTGAGCTGCTGGGACCTCCGAGCACCCACTGTGGGTGCTATAGGCACCTACAGTCTGAATCCCTGCCTGATGGGAGGCAGGAAACCACTGCGGTGCTGCTGTGGTACTGCGTGGGTGCTGCTCCCTGGACAAGGACGGCTTGTAGGAGAGGAGGGCTTGACACTACCTTTGCATTGAGGCCAATATCCTGTCCCTGGTAGCGGCACCTGATGTCCCAGAGGAAGACGAGGGATACACAAAGCAAGCAAGCCCTGGCCAAATGCACAAGGTTTTCCTGTTCCTCAGCCAAGTTAATAATAGAGGAAGATTCAAACCCAGAGAGCCACGTTGTGTTTTAAGCTGATCCCGATTCATTCAGGGGAGCCATTAGGCTGCACGCAACGGGCTGGTTCCGCAGCCGTGGGAAGGTGGGAAGGTCGGGCTGGTGGAGGAAAGCCCCCGTTGCGTTGCTCTCTGATACCCTCGTCTGGACGAATCTGGAAGCTCAACCTCCCAATGGACAGGACAAATCAACCCCAAATGGGTCCTTGTCAGCCTTTAGGACAAATGTATGGATTTCGGGACCAGGAGAGTAAGTTGTCATTGGATGGGCAGGAGGGGACATGAAATGTCCTGGAAGACGTGCCCACGGATAGACAGAGACTCTTGTTTCTTCTCAGCAGCCATGTAGAAGACTGCAGGGATCAGCACTGAGCTGGAAGGCTCCTTCTGCAGCCTGTGGCAAAGAAATGGAGGTGTGGGTGGACTTTGAGGAAATACATCCCCCACTAGAAGAAGAAGAGCAAGAAGACAAAACAGTCTTAGAGAGGGAGGTACCGCTCAGGCAGGTGCTCCATCAGGCAGCTCTACGGTGCTGAGCTAAGCTTCACAGCAAAGAAAATGACAGCCTTTTAAAAAACATATTTGCTTCCTTCGAAGTTATCCAGCAAGCGGTTTCCTATTAAAAGTAACCTTGGCGATGCAGCTGCCAGGTTGACACGGCATCGCCCCGGTCGGCTGCGCAGTCCCCAGCTGTGCCGTGGCGATGCTGCTCTGGTACATTCTGTAATTGTTAATCAGCGCTATACAGCGCGCAACTGCCCCAGGAATCGATGCTTAAATAAGCACAGGGAAGTCTTAGCTAATGAAATCGGTGTTCATTTCTGTTCTGGGGACGGGCTTGTTCTCTTGTTGCCGAGAAGCATCCTGGATTTCTCCACGTGCTGAAGTTGAAGCGTGGCAGTTGTGACTCCGTGGCTCTGCGTCTGCCGAAGTCTTTCCCACGAGACATTTGCAGTGGCGTGTCGCAGATAAACCTGGCTGCTTCTGTCACCCTGCCAGCACTGCATTGCTTCAGACCTACGGGGCTCAGGGGTAGCAGGAGTGTTGGCCACTACTTTTCATGGGTGTGCATCCATCACACAAGTATGTCTTACGAATCAATTACAAAGAGGAAGAAAATGGGGGCAAAACCAGAACCACGGGCTTCCCTCGAGGTTTCAGGGCATTTGCCTCAGGAGAGCCGCTTTGCTCCCAGCCTCCTCACTCCCTGTGCCTGCTTTATCTCCTTTGCCCAACCTCACTGCCTCTGTTCGCTCACTCGTGCCATGTTTTGTCCCATCCTTTTGGCTACGAGAAACACACCTCAGCTTCTGGGGGACAAAGAGGTGAAGATTGCCCTATCCATGTGGAAAGAAGCACTGATGAGGCTTGGCAGGACTTGGCACGAGCACCTTTTGGACTAATGGTTCCCTCTCCCTGCAGGACCCAAAAAGAGAGGGGAGGCTGCAGGCAGAGTCAGGGCTCCAGGTGGCAGAAGAAGTGGCATGTTTGTTTGCAACAGGATGAAAACAACACTCTTTGAAAGCTTTCCAGGGACTTGCCCTGCTGGTATATCTTTATTAAGGGTGTCAGCTTTGGAGCTCCTCTGGCATCTATGAGTGCCACCACATGATCTGTTCCCTATCGACAAGAAAATCCTCTCCTGTGAAGTTTCTCCTGGTTTTTCTGGTCTGTGTAATGACCGTCCCTTTTCAGTCAACCTCCTGATCCTAGAAAAAGCATCTCTTCCTCCTGCTTCCTCCTTCAAGCCCCCATCTAGGGGCTGTGCCTCTCTCCTGTATCCCATCCCAGTGGAGGTGCAGGACATTGTGCTCAGCACTGCGCGGGTAGAAAAGCTTCGGCCTCTGGTCGGCACCTTTCAGCCATCCCAGGATGGCTACAACCCTGCCGTTATTGTCCCAGTTGCAGCTGGTGGTGAGTCCTGAGCACCTTGCTCTAGACCTTCACCCTCCGTGCCCGAGGAGGTCCAGGTCAGCCCTTCCTGGCCCCAGCTGGGGCAGACACCTTGTTGCTGAGAAAATCTGAGCCCTCTCTGTTC
>NW_010564623.1:4346-4981 GCF_000687285.1 Phaethon lepturus | reverse complement strand
TGGCACAAATAACACCCTCGGAAACGTCGGCTTCGTGGTTCACCATTTGGGTGTAGCGTAACTTCTAACAGTAAATAGGGAGGAGGAATGCGCGGGACAAATCAATGCAGGATTAAAATTATAGGCGGGGTAGAAGTACGGGGGTCTGCTGCCAGCATAGCTCAGTGGGTGAAAAAAAAATAATAAATGTATTATTTTGGCTTACGTTTGCAGCCCTTGCAAGGAGCCCCCACGGGCGCTGTGCTCCTGGCTGGGGTGGCACAGGCAGGGAGACGACGTGACACAGCATTAGCGGCACCATCGCCCTCCTGATCACCCGTCGGGAAAAGATTTCAGAAAAGAGGGGCTGGAGAAAGCCAAGGCATGGAGAGCCAGCCTCGCAACGGGAGAAAGGCACGCGGAGCTGCGTAGTTCTCCCGGCAGAGGCTAAGATGTACCTCGGTTGCAGCCAAGTACTCCTGCAGGGAGAGTAGCCGGCAAAGGATCCCGCAGGAAAAGTGCTCCAGGGCTGTTAGTCCTTGTCCTGGAAGACCAGGACTTGGCGGTCGCAGGAGGGTCAGTAAAATGGCGTTAGAGCTGGCGGGGCCGGCTCCGGGCGAGCACGCTGCCCTCCTCCCCAGTCAGCCCGCGACCAT
>NW_010564623.1:3894-4237 GCF_000687285.1 Phaethon lepturus | reverse complement strand
CCGGCCGCTGGCTCTGAAAAGCTGCGTATGTAACCAGGCAAGCCACAGGCAACGATACCCGCCTCGCTTCCAACAAGCATTAATTCTGGGGCCAAAAGCTGGTGATTTATTTGTCAGGCTCTGTTAATTTACCTGTCTCGCCACAGAAGCGCTCAGCCAGCTCCGTTGCCTACAGGCTCAGCTGCCGAATTGATTGCCTCCCGTAAAATTGCTATTATTCGCTTTTACAAAAATTTAAACGATCCTTCCATACACCCGATTGCAACCGGCATCCCTGTGCCCCCCGACTCAAGGTCGGCTCAGCCTTGCGTGAGAAACGGCTCCCCCCCGCGGCCAGCGCGAA
>NW_010564623.1:2798-3858 GCF_000687285.1 Phaethon lepturus | reverse complement strand
TGGTTTCCACCGGAAAACTTTCCCCGCCGATTCCTCTGTGGGGAAAAAGCAACGGCTTCGCACAAGCCCCCCCCCGGGGCGGGCTGCCGAACGTGCGACGCTGTGGCCGTGGCTCAGATGCTGAGGTCGCTTTATCCCAGGTTTAAAGCCAGTCCCCAAAAATGCCTGTTTCGTGGCCGGTTTTGCTTCTGGTACGCGGTGCCTCGGTCACCGCCCCTCTCCTAGATGCTAGGAAATCGTAGGACCGGTTTTGTTCTGTCTAATGGGAAAATCAGAGGTGAACCTCCCCCCGGGCGAGCCTGACCTAACAAACCCCCCGGCTTCTCTCATTCTGGGGGTCTCGCTGCATCCCCCTTTCCTCTTCGGCACAGGTCTCTCGCCGCCCTCAAAATCCCCCAAAGAAGGAGCGGAGAATGGGCTGCGGCAGCCAAAAATATTCCCGGGGGTTTCGATGTTATAAGAGGATTCAAGAGGAGGAAAAAAGGCCCTAAATAAGGGCTGACAGTTGGCGCGTCACAATAAAACACCAAGCGCACGGTGCCCGAACCCGCCCCGCTCGCCAACGCTTCGTTACTCACCGCGCGTGAGTACAAAAACATGCCGTGAGGCCGGGAGAGACGTTTTGGGTGCAGAACAGGAGCCGCAAGCCCCAGCTTCGCTCCGGGCGCTTGAACCTCGGCGCTTCCCCGCAGCTGGTCGTGTCACGCTAGTGAACAATCTATAGGCAGGCACCGGGGAGTTTTCTTTTTTAGACTGGTTCATGGGGTTTTTTGGAAGAAACAATAGCAGAAAACAGCACCCCTCCCTCCCCGGGTCTGGCTCAGTTCCAGATTTCACTCTTTTTTTTTCTTTTTTTTTTTTTTCCCCTACTTTCACACCAAGAGGCACTTTATTATTGCACACAAATGGTTTCTCCAAAAAGGAACGGGAGCGCATAGGAGGTGACAGCACATCCTTGACACGGTGTTAATAGGCACATGGAATTTAGCTTCCCCACGTTGCAGAAAGTCACAGGGAAAGACGTAGCAGAGCACGGCAGGGAGGCGGGAGATCAAAGAGA
>NW_010564623.1:1057-2649 GCF_000687285.1 Phaethon lepturus | reverse complement strand
CCGTTTCCCCCCGCCGCCGAGCCCTCTGCGCGGACACGCAGGCAGGATCCGCGCCGGGAGGAAGGCAGGGCGCAGCGCCCGCGGGGCTGGGAAGGTGGGGTGTTCCCGAGGAATAAAAACCAAAAACATATCAGGGTGGAGCCGAGCACGTGAGAATTGAACGAAGCAGAAGCCGCCCAGGGAACAGGGGCGAGCAGGCAAAGGGAAGCAGCAAATCCCCACCTCTTGCACCGCTGGAAGAGGATTAACCGAGGCACAAGCAGAAGACGGAGCGCAAACCGCGCGCCCCGAGCTGGAGCCTGCCCAGGCTGCATGATGTGGGGGGCAGCCCCGATGGTCCAGGTGGAGCTGAGCTCACCGCCACCCCCCCAGCAGCAGGAGAAACCTTCCCTGCAGGTCTGGTTGAAGCAGCACGGCCTCGCTCCCCCATCCGCATCCACCCTCTGGAGATGCTAAGTAACGCCCCGGAAACCTTCCCGCGCCTTTCCGAAGCGTGGGGAAGAGAAGGGAGTCTTCCTCAGCCAGCTCTTGGCGCAAGAACAAACATAACCAGCCTTGTGTGGCTTTATAAAGGATCGGTTTATTTATACGTCGGTGGGTCTCTGGCATCCTGCCCTTTTGACATCCCTTCTCCAAATAAAGGAGCTCTTGCCTGGCCCCCGAGCACCCTTCAGGGCCATCTGAGGTCAGCAGTGATGGCACCAACTGCGCTGGCCAAGGGCCAGGAGCGATAACCCGGCTGGCAGGGCAGGTACTGGCCGCGCGGTACCTGAGCAAGAGGAACAGGACAAGGATGGTGGCCAAGGCCAAGTTCATGGTGATGATGAGGTAGCTCCATGGCCAGGATGGGAAGCCAACTCATGTGTCAGGGTCCGGATCAATGGGGTCCGTGGCCAGGGCTGGGACTGAGCTGGAGCCCCGCAGCCCTGCAGGACAACCTAAGGAGGTGTGAGGAGCCAGGGCTGAGCTTAAATGGGCTCCTGGGCCCATGGGTGGGGGTCCCAGGCGAGGCTGCTTAGGGCCATAAGGGCTGTTAGTGCCCTGGCAGCCTGGCTCCGAAGCTGCGGGAAAGCAGGGAGAGAGAGGTGCCATGGCCAGAAAGGATGAAACACAGCTTGGCTTCTCTCGCCCAGCTGATGACCCTCCCACAGTGGTTGTAGTCGATGCAGTTTCTTGAGGAACTCGGACCCACATTTATTGGGGGGGGGCTTTTTGGGCAAATTTCTGCTTAAAACCGTCTCTCATTAACCGCAGGCAATGCGTGGGCATCTAATAACTATTCTTCAGTTATTCTTCTATCTGTAAGAGCTGCCTTTGGCTAATAAAACCGTAACTGCTATTTCTCATGTGCCATCAGGTAGCTGTGTCACAGCAGCCTCACGGTTGCTTGGCTGTTGCCGTCCCCCTCTCCCATCCCCGGAGCGAATCAAGCAACTTTGTGCTGTTGTCCCACGAAACCCCCACGGGCACACGGTGGCATTCAGCCACCGCAATCGCATCGGTGGCCATTTATCTACCTGGGACCTGAGGACAGGAGCAGCCCCAAGCCTGGCTGGCCGCGAAGGCTGGGAGCAGCCGGGGCCGGGCCCCGC
>NW_010564623.1:685-1029 GCF_000687285.1 Phaethon lepturus | reverse complement strand
CGGGGCTGGACCCGGCAGAGCCCAACCCTTCGCAATCGCTGGCGATGGCCACGTGTTGCCATCTAGACGCAGATCTCCACGTTGGTTCTACAGAAGCTGCAACCTGGATCTAGAGAAGCAACCGATGTCCCAGAGGAAACCCTCAAAAAGCTCAAGAGAGCCTGAAAGTCGATGGGAGCTGGCAGCTACAGTCATCTTTTGCCCTCCGAAAGTCTTCCCCTGTGGTTTGGGGATGCAGACGGCAAAAACAAACTCAGGTTCACTTCAAGCGAGTGCCATGAAAACCGTGAGGGACTACTTGCTCCTGAGGCTTCCCAGCCAGCCGATGAGCAGAGCCGTAAAGC
>NW_010564623.1:0-663 GCF_000687285.1 Phaethon lepturus | reverse complement strand
GAGCCGTAACGCAGCGGCAGCAGACGTGGCCGCTCACAAACGCCCAGGAGGGAGCGGTGAGCTTGGTGAGGCTGGGGGAGGGGGAGCAGGGCGGGGAGGTGTCCCCCCAGGGGCACGTGCCTTGTCTCACTGACCCCCGAAACCCGCTGGGGAGAAGCTCTGCTGCCCCCAGCAAGGGCTTTCCTGCCCATGACCTGCCAGTTTCCACCAGTTTTGATGCTGGTGACGGGCAGATCCAGGGCTCCCCAGCCACAGCTCCGCTTCCCAGCCGGTCCTGCGCCGAACCGCGCTGCCTTGGGTTCATCGGGACCGTGGAAGTGGTTTTGTTTCTACGCACACGCCCCGGTTACGAGCCGGGGGGACCGGCAGGAGGGAAGCGGGGGTCGGGGAACGGCTGGTCCCCCAGGGCTGCAGCAGGGCTTGGGCTCCTCGGTGCCTCGGCCGAAAAGACCTCCTAGGAAGGAGAAGGAGGCGGGGAGGGAGGAAATCCGGTGCTTGGCACTGGCGGCTCCCAGCGAGCGAAACGAGGCAGTAATGGGATTTCTAATACAACGCGATCCTCGCCGTCTCCGGAAGCCTTGTGGTCTCCGAAAGCGCGGCCGGGGAGGCAGTTCGCGGAGCAGTGGCCCGTGCGTACCCGCACCGGAGGGTCGGAGCAAAGGG
>NW_010564622.1:10125-10459 GCF_000687285.1 Phaethon lepturus | reverse complement strand
GAGGGACTGCCCTGCTCCTGCAGGCCGGTCCTGGCGAGATGTCGGGTGGGGAGAGGTCTGGGGGAGGTAGGAGTAAGCCTCCTCTTTTCTTTCCAATTTTTGGTGGAGACTGACTCCAGAGGAAGCAATGGAGCCTGTGACCGGACTGGGCGCCTCTACCTGTATCACTACAATGAGGAGCAGCCTTACATCCCGCTGACCGAAATCCAGAGGATTGACACAGCTGCCATCCTGGACATCAAATGGTAATGCTGGTGTGTCGCGGCGTGGAGCTCACAGCAGCATGGCCTGCCCCTCTGGGGTCCTGTTTTGGCTGTTGGGATGGCAGGGACCA
>NW_010564622.1:0-10103 GCF_000687285.1 Phaethon lepturus | reverse complement strand
TGGCAGCAACAGTAGTGCTTACTAACGAAACTGTTCCTGGCTTCTTGGAGGGAGGTATGCTCCAGTTTGCTCCAGTAGAGCAAAGGCTGCACTCGTTTCTGTTACCCTCTTCTGCTTATTTATGAACAGCTGGCCAGTGACTGGGGACCTCTTTTGTTTATATAATGTATAGTGTATTTCCCCTATATATAATGCCCTCCATGGAGTTTGTGGGAACTTGAGGAGCCTTAGAGTTTCTTCATGAGATTTTTTTTTTTTGGTCAAGTACCTGCTCCTTGGGCATCCTGGAATAAAAGTTATGACTTTGCTGTCCTCCTTAAACACAAGAAAAATGGACATTCAGGACTTGTTTAACTGGATCTTTTAGGTGCCACATTCCTGTTGCAGAACATCCCATGGTTGGCATTGCAAACTCAACGGGCGCCGTGGAGTTTTGCCACCTGACTGGAAGCGAGGTAGGTGGCTGTAACGCCTGCTGCTGTTGAGGCTGGGTTTAACCCGTATTTGATACATCTCTATATTTATTAGCAGTGTGCAGAGACTTACAGTAAAGCTATATGGTTTCCATGGCTTCCTCAGGTTGCTTATCTTTTTTGATGCTTCTTTTGTCTTCTGCTAATGTTTCTCATAACTTCCACAAATTTGTTCATGGCACCAGAGAGACTGGCTGGGCTCTACCCACCAGCCGAGTGTGGGAGATGAGAGGCGTGAGGGGAGCAGAAGCAAACCCTGGAAACTGTCACTTGAGAATAAGTATGGACTAACTGGTAGACACAGCAGAAAGCGCAAAGTTGTTAAAAGCAGGGAAGAATTTTGGAGAGGGGATTCTTTTGGTTGGCGAGAGAAATGAGTAATCCAAGAGTGCCATTCCCACAGAGCGAAGAAAGAGGAAGCCAGTGTATAAAGGAACTCAACAGTCAGGTCATCATTTCTCCTGCACTTCATCACTCACTGAGAGGAAGCAAAGTTTAAGAGGGATTTGGTGGGAGATGGGAAGCAGAAGGGTGGGGATGCTGCGTGTGCATATGTTTGCCCTTCAGCTAGTACTAAGCAATTGTATGTTGCTGTGGGACAGTTAATTTCTTCTTTAGTGTGTGACCCTGATGTGCTCATCAGCCTCTGGAAAGCACTTGCCGTAGGTGGAAGCAACACAAGCCTTGTTGTATACCTGCTGTCTTCCCGGTCTTAACCCGTTCCTTTTCTTTCCAGTAGAAGAACAGCTGCATGTTGGAGCCATGCTTCAGGGTCGATCTCGGTGCACAGCGTCTGGCCTTGTCTTTAGACTGGTCCACAGGACGAGAGCAATGGTGAGGATGGGAGATAAAGGCTGGTGTTGGAGGTCATCATGTGTGTGACAGCTTTCAGGCATAAATTGAGGACTTTGAATGAACCTTTGGTGGCTTTTTTGTGAAGTGGTTTATGACTTTCTTGGTCCCAGCTGTGTCCCTGCACCTTCTCTAGAAGTTACTCTTTCCAGAGCAAGGGTGACAAAGGAGGAAGAAAACATACTGTGGCCACTGTAACAGAGACTAAACCAACAACAAAGGTGAGGTTGTGCTATGGCGAATGGCGGCAGGTGAGCCAGGGACATGTCTTCTGTTACCTTTCCTAAAAGGAGAGACCAGAATGGGATGCAGATGGATCTGCTGGTTCCAACTCTGCTTTAGAACGGCTGAAATTTTAGTGTGAAGTTCTGCTTAAGAACTGCTAATAATAGCATGTGTAGGAAGTTTAAATATGGGTTAGTAAGAAACGGGAGAGAATTGTTTTGGAAGTGGCTCCTTCCTCTCTTTAATGCTCATACGTTTGATTTCAGAAATGGCATCACTACGTGAAATAACATGGACTAGCCATGGAAATTTGGGAGATTCAGTACGGTTTAGTAGCTTGCTTATGATGTAGAACTGGAAAGAAGCCTTGAGTCACCAGATCAGTACCTACAGTTGCAGGTAGCCAAACAGAAGGTGCCTAGTTCATGTCAGAAAAATCTGTGCACTGTGAGCTGCAAAACTTTTGTCAGCGCTCCAAAAACATTGTGTCCAGAAACTGCAGCTGTACTGTGCCACAGGAAGAGAGCAGGAAAAGTCAGGATCAGCCGGCACTTCAGATGTCTCTAATAGCAGGGAAATAAAACATTTCTTCATACTCAAAAGGAGGGAAGAGACTCTGAGAGGTCCTTGTCAGTCTGACTTGAAGGAAAAAAAAACCCAGTCCCTCTTTACATGGGGTTTGTTTATTGATGTAATATCAAGCATGTGAGAAGTCAGGTTATGCATCTAGGAGAAAGACAGACCCAGGGCTAGTTTTCTTTCCCTCACGTGAGTGTGAGTGGTTTGCTCCCCCGGTGAGATCAGGGAATGGGGATCATTGGTGTATATGATTTTCAGGCTGAAGCTGAAAAGAACTGTATAAATGTGTGCATTCTTTCCGCTGTACTACCAGTTTCTGTCAATGTTTAGTTGAATCAAACATACATATTTATGTTATGTTATCTGTCTATACTTTGGCTGCTATTTTTTACTATAACAGCTGCTTAGGACATGAGTTGCAGTAATTTCTAATGTTTTCTCTGTATTCCCCTGTAGTGGATGTCCTTTGAGAGTGATCAGCAGCGATTCTGAGGGGAAGCTGAATCTTTTCTCCATAGATGAATCTGCTCCTTCTGTGCATGTCCTGAACCAGTGGGAAGCTCACAAATTTGAGGCCTGGATAGCTGCTTTTAATTACTGGGACACTGATATAGTGTATTCAGGTCTGTAAGGACTGGGAATCTGATTTGGGGGTATTGGGAAGGGGGCACCTTGTTTAGGGATGTGTGTTCCTTGGGATTTTACTTTCCAGGCTTGGGTACGCTGCTTAAATCACACCTCCTGTAAGAGCTGGGGTCTCTGCTAGGGGTAAGAGGCTTCTTGATTGTGGGATGTGGTTGGAGTTAGGAGAAGCTGTGCCTTTTAAACTGTTCCTTGGCTGGCTATTGGCAAAAAAGATGATAATCCTTTGTGGCCTGCAAAAGAGAGCCAGAGAGCTTCCAGAGTCCAGTCTTTATATTGCCTGAATTTTTTTTGCTTAGCAAAGTGAGGGTTTTGTTAATGCACGTCTCTTCTGTGGTGTCGAGTACTGTGAGCCTCAAATGATTCTTGGTATGTCTGTCAAATGCTAGGAGATCCTAGGGCTGAAAAGTATCAGCTCGGTGTTTGCTGTGTTGCCTCAGCACCATGCAGTGGTCATTTGGGTGCTGTTCGGGGTAACAATGTTTTTGTCTGTGCAGGAGGAGATGACAGCCTGCTAAAGGGCTGGGACACCAGGTGCAGCCCAGAGGCTCCTGTCTTCACCAGCAGGAGGTAAGCAAGCCGTGTCTATAGCTGGACCCTACAGCTATCCTGTATGAACATATGGTGCTACCGTGTTCCCTCCCAAGCCACAGAATTCAGAGACGTGCAGTGACAGTGGAGTCCTGTTTCTGCGTTTCTTGGGAAATAGAGACATCTGCTAGGTTTTTTCATCAGGACAACTTCAGGTTGAAACTTTCTTCTTCATGTCTTTCAACATAATAAACCAACTGCTCACTTCCACACATGAAGATGGTGGTAGCTTCTTCCTAAAAGAAGGATTCTGATTTACACTTTTATTTTGGGAGTTTTGGTGTGTTCAATTTGGGTATCGTATTATGGAACATTTTTTAGAAAATATTTTATTCTCCCCTGTTCACTCATTTGAAGTAATCTCTTTTTCTTGTGGTATAACATATCTTTTAGAACATGATTAAAACAATATATACAACTCTTCAGTTAAATTTTATATGTAACCTTAAAATACACTGGGGATTATTGCTATAGAAATATTAAGTTTTGAGAGTAAAGTCTCCTGGGAATGAAGTTGTTGTGCTGAAATTCTCTGAACACCAGTTTATGGTACGACTATTACTAGAAAGTATCTGTGCTGAGAGAATGTGTGAGTAGAAGTTTTGCCTGGAAAGGCTGTTGGACTGTGTTGATGGAACTCTGCCTGTGGGTTTCATTGGACTGAAATTTGAGTTCACCTTGCTCTCCTTTCCTGAGACACCTTAATGCAGTAATGTGGACCCCAAATCCTTGACATTCAAGGAAGAATCTCTTCTCAGGTGGTACATTGCTGTCTCTTCCCTCTGCTCTATGTTTCTCTTTTGCAGACATTCAATGGGTGTGTGCAGCATTCAGTGCAGTCCCCACCGGGAGAATCTTCTGGCTACTGGCAGGTAAATCCCTTCTAGCTGCTCTTCACTAGTGTGGCCAGCCTCCTCTCTTATTTTGAAAGTGCTACTGCGTGACCTTTTCAGAAATTCAGTGTGGTGAAGAGCATGCAATCTTTCCTAATTTTCTTTTGTACTTACTGCACTGAATCAGCTTTGCTGCTTGTCTGTGTACTTATTTGTGATATGTCTCCAGCTATGATGAGCATGTCCTGTTGTGGGACACCAGGAATATGAAGCAGCCGCTGGCAGACACCCATGTTGAAGGTGGAGTTTGGAGGTTGAAGTGGCACCCGACCTGTGATTTTGTGCTGTTAGCAGCCTGCATGCAGAGTGGATTCAAAATCCTTGACTGCCGTGGAAGCATGGGTGAGTGTTCAGTGGAACAGAGATGCTCTTGCGCTGCTCTCCTTTCCTACCCCCCAGTTAATGAGGGAACTCCATCCCTGAGCTTGCTAGGAAGATGTAGATGTTGTTAATAGCCACAGACTTTTACTCCAACGTGAGGTAACTCTTCTGGCTTTCCCAGAACTATCCTCACCATTGGCCTGATTGGTTCTGCAAAAGCACTCTCATTATTTGTGTGTAAATCTCTCGTAACTTCTTTTCATGGGAAGAAAGCCTGTTTCTTTTGGTGTGAAGGCATTACCTGTTGACATGACCATTCCAGTTTGCATTCATCTTGATGGTTCAGAGGTTCTTCCAAATGTCAGGTGATGCTTTACTGTCAGCAGAAGTTAGTGACCTGCTGGTGAATTGGTTATTGCCTCAGAAAGGAAGTGCTGTGCAGTCTGGTTAATCTGGAATGACATGAATAAGCTCTCCATGTGAATCAGAAGGTATTTACATGACTAAAAGCTGTTTGCATTTACATTACAAATACAATCTTGCATAAAATGGTTGCCTTCCTGGGTTTCTCTAGGCCTTGGGCAGATCCACAGCTTGCGAAATGAGGATAACATTTCTGTTGTATGGGGAAGGGTGGACCTTGATGTCCATTTAATATCAGAGTAAGCATTTGACTCTGAAAGCTTATGGGAAGAAAGCATCTGCAATTTATTAATAACCAGAACCTGGTCTGGCAATCTCACCAGCTGGACTTATGGCTCAGTGGGGATCACTGTGATCGATCTTGTCTTTCTTAAGCCTTTTTACGTATTTTGAATAATGAGGCTCTTAGACCTCATGCACTGATCTGCTTACTGAACCAGGGAAAATGAAGGCTAGTGAGAGGTGGCTGAAAAATTGTCAGGAGAGGCAGCGCCTCATTTCTCCTAGAACACTTAACTCTGTTGTGAAGAAGGTAACAACCAGAGAACTCTTCCTGTAGGACACAGCCAGCTGCTTCTGAGCAGCCTGCAGCAAACCATTTTGCAACTTGATTTCTGCTTGTTTCAATTTTTTTTTTTTTTTTTTTTTTTAAAGCGGAAAACATGGAAGAATGTATCATCCTGTCATCCTATGTCTTGCACAATTCCTTGGCCTACGGGGCTGACTGGTCAAGGTTGTGTCCAAGGGATTCCTTGACTGCAACACAGGACTCCTCTGCTGTGTGCCAGTCTTCGGAGGAGCTTGTGGGAAGAGCAGAAGAAGGAGACGAGAGACTGAATTTCCAGGTCCAAAACCTGAAGATAATTTATGAGTCTCCTACAGCTACTTTTGATGTAATACTGGATGAGGAGAGTGAAGGCCCTGCCTTGCCGCTCAAAGCAGAGGCGGGTCCTAAGCTGTCTGGGGCTCCTGACCTGGTTGGGGGCTCTGCTTTAAAGAGGAGTTTAGATCTGGTTGGGGGTCCAGACCGAGGGGGAGATCCTGAGTCAGCCAGCCATTCTGACTCGGGAGCAAAGAGATCCAATGGAATGGGCCTGGACAGAAGCGGTGATTCAGCCAGGTCTCTAGACAGCCCAAAAGAAATGAGCATTGTAGCAACTTGTTCTTTCTATGACAATATCCTCCATGTCTGGAAGTGGGAGATGAGCCTGGTGACCCCTTCGGAGACGCCAAATACCAGATCTCTGTCTGAAAGAACAGTTGAAAGTTTGCAATGACTCTCTCCTGAGGGAAAGGGGTAGGAAAATTCCTGTACCAAGAGCAACATCTGAGCTTATGCTCTGTCTGATTTCTGTTGGGCTTTTCCAGTTTTATTGTTGAGTTTGTGAGTCTTTCAAGGCCGGTACTGATGTTTTTTATTTTCAGCACTGAAGAAGGCCTTTGCTTTGAGGGGTGTGGTCAAGCACAGACAAGTTTGTTTAGTTTTCTCTTAATGTACTAGTGCAAATTAGGACAGCCGCCTTCTCAAAGGCTACTTGTTTGTACCTTATATTTGAATCCCTTCAAGGCTGGTTTGCATTTCTGTGATTGATTTGCTAAGCCTGTTCTCCTTCATCACAAACCAAACTTCTCTACACTGCTACGTGTAGACAAACACAAGATGTGATCAGAGTTCTTCCTGAATGGCTCAGAAAAGCCCATGAGTAGAGGCGTAGCTGTATGTGTAGCTTGCTGTGTGATCTGTGAACTAGTATGTACTTTGGCGAGACGCTCAAGGACAGTCCAGATACTGGCAGCGGAATGCGCTCATAGCGGTCTTTAGTAGAGAGAAATTATTTTTTAGAAGGAAAGCCAGGCTGACTGGTATGACAGAGAGCTGTTCAGCGAGAGGAAGCTTTGTTCTGAGCAAGGCTGTTCTTGGATGGATTCTGGTGTGTCTGCGCAGTCTGATTTTTACATCAGATTTGTCAGCTTGTTATAATCTCACTTTATCACTCTCCAAGCTGAGCACAACCTGGTTTAGTATAAATTGTGTAGCGAGCCCCGCTATGTTTCAGTGCCACATTTAACCACCCGCCATTGCCTCTTGGTATCAAACTCATGTTTTCTGCTCTCCACAGTGAGACATACATTTAGCTCCAAAGTCAAGATCTTTCAGTTTTTTAAGGTGAACAGCTTTAAGATCAAAACCTCCAAAAAGTATAAGCAGTGTTTCCTGACATCTTTTAAAATTTAAAAACATTCAGTACAGAAACCAAAATCTTAACAACATTGCCCTAACTACCTCCAGGAATGGCTGCAGAATTTCTCATGGTTGCTCCATTAGCTTTCTTTTTTCACTGTGAAATATCAGCAAAACACCATTTCTGGAACAGTTTCTCTATTATCTTCCTAGAAACAAAAAACCAGCTTAAACTAGGTAAGTAACTTCTAGTTTGCATGGTTTCTCTTTGAGGGTCCTAAAGAATTAGTTGTTTGGAGGGAAAGAAACACCAGCAACAAGTATCTATCTATCTGTAACAGTGCTGCATCTAAAATGAGGTACAGCAGATCAGAATTTTACTGCTTTGAAACTCAGTTTTTCAAGGGTGAATGTGTATTTTAGAAAACATTCTTGAGCACTGTTACATGAAGATTCATATTAGTATTGTGAACAAGAGCTTTTGTTAAGAAAAACGACCCTATTTTTGGATGTTTCTAAAATAAAATCAATATAAGTTATTTATCTTGGTTGTTTTAAAGTCCCTCACAGACCTTCCACCTTGTCCCGTGATGGCTCGGTCCCTCTGAGGGTGTCTGGTGGTGGCAAATGTTCTTTGAAAGTCAGAGCAGACAATCCAGTTTCCTCACGCCTTGGTGAGAACATGGAGGATGTATCCCTGTAGCAACATGGCTTTTGACTATGACTCTGCCTTAATAGGTTGTAATGCTTTTTTTAATTGCCGTGCGAGATTAAGAGGAAATAGTCTGAGGTCAGCGAAGTTGGAGTGGTGTCACAGAATGTGACCAGATGGGGGCACTTGACATATGTGTTGTGCTAGTCCTTGCTTTGCCCTGAGACAGGAGTCATCCCCTGTTACAATCTGCCTTCACGTAGGGAAGGCAAGCGGCTTGTTCAAGACCAAGCTGGTATTAGCATCCAAGGGTATAGGAGCTCTTGCTGTTCAGCCTTGTGTTCACCTGTCCTCTGCCCCCTCCAGCCAGCTGAGATGGTTTTATTTTGGAAAGCGTGAGAGGGAGCCCAAGAAAGCGTCACCTGAAAGGAAGGGGTGAAGCACCACCTCTGCCGCCAGCAACAGGACCCAGAGCTGACAGCAGAAAACAACCACTTTCACATAACCATTATTCCGAGAAGCTTAAAAATAAGTGAAAAATGCAGGTCAGGCTTAATTAGGAAAACCACACCTTCCCTCCCCCCAACTATGGAGATGATTCTTGAACCTTCTATGCCAGTGTGCAAACAACTCCTTCATTTGTGGTTATCTGGGGCTGCAGCATCCCCTCCCTGCCATCACAGCCCCCTCCAGCCCTGAAAATACATATTATTTTAACAACACTTTAAGGATTCATTTTTCTGTCTTCATGACAGACTGGATGCTCACTGAGAACACAGTAAACATTCTTTTCTCCAAAAGTGAACATTTTATTTGCAGTTTAATTCTCAAATCCTTAAGCTTTGCAGTACTCTGTATTTGGAAAACCTCATTAAAAAAACCCCGGAAAACAAACAAATACCTTTTGGGAGGGCTACAGTCCCCGGACACAGAACTGTCACATGGAGGAATCATTTTCTCAAAGACCCCAGCACCTGGGTGTCAGAGAAAACATGTTATTTCCAAAGACATTTAGAATTTAGCAGTTTCTACTTTGAACAGTTGCATAGGACTGTCTGTGTAAGTGTCACTTGTTCCCATTTAATTTGATGAACAGCAAGACACTGCTCTGCTAGGAATAGATGTCCAAAATTAACAAATGTCAAGATAATGTTTCAAATTTAAAGTCATCTGTTCTTTCAAGCAGCTGCACTGCTAACGAACAGACATTAAATGTACCTATTAACTGTATCTTGATTTACTCTAAAAGAAAGATTAGTTTTACGGCTTGGGAAAGTCTGAAAAAATTGTGGCATTCAATATAAGCTACAGTTCTCAGAGAGTTTAGGGTATGGACTTGATTTTGCGTGTTGGAGGGCTCACTCCTGGTTTAGTGGAACATGTCATTTGTGCTGGGTGTGAATCCATCGAAGTGTTCCCTCTCTGGCTGCAAATGCCACCTGGCGTGAGCGGCAGCAGCAGCGCTCTCTGACTGCGGTAACGCCATTGGGCTGGCAGCGGCTTGCTCTCCACGGCCAGGAAACTCCAGACTCTCCCATGGAGATAAGACTCATCCTCACTTCTTCCCAGAAGAAAGGAATGATGTTTCAGCAGTGAAATGATCAGTGCTGGTCAATCATCTCTGCTCCGAGAGCAGTACGCCTGTGCACTTACACAACACTACATGCACAGCGTGAGGCACAAGTAACGCTCTCCTGAGTCAGGGATGGGAAACCAACCGCCAATTTCCCCAGAGCAATCGAAACCAGACATTGCAGAAAGACATCGTGGAAGGATTTGTTTTTAATAGCCAGTGACAGAAACTGTCCCGTATTTGCTGGTACAGGTTGCATCTCACACGACGGTGATGCTCTTCCCAGCGCCCTGGGAGCCCTACTGCTCGCTCCCTACCGCACGTAGTTCTTGGGGAAGAGCTGGAAGAGCTTGCCCTCCTGCGTTGCTGCGTTGCCTCAAAGCCATACTTTTCCAGGTTGTTGGGGTCAAAAGTGCCTGCCTTCACGTCCTTCTCGATGTGGGGAGCCACCACCTCGGTGAAGAGCTGCTTGGCCGTCATCGGCGGCTCGGAGCCCTCAGGGGCACGGTACGAGACGTAGGGCTTGAGCTTGAAGCCCTCCAGGTCGGGGACGACGAACTGGGGCACCATCTCCTTGATGAGGATGAACTTCCTGTTGGAGGTGTACACGCCCAGCTTCTTGGCCCCGCGGCCCTTGTTGTAGCTCCGGGGGCCGCGCTTGCTGGTGAACGGGGACATGCGGTCGGCGCCCCGCACC
>NW_010564621.1:0-8993 GCF_000687285.1 Phaethon lepturus | reverse complement strand
CGGCTGGACCGGGCTGAAAGGTCCCGCTCCGAGCTGGTCGTTGCCCCAAAGAGGGAATATCGCCTCCTTTAATAATATTTTCTCCAACTGTTTGGTTTTTGTTCACACCCTTGCGAGGCCGCGGTGGTGACAGCCGCAGCCGGCATCCCCGTGCTCAGGGGCGGGGCTCAGGGTGAGGCAGGATTGTCCGAGCTGTCGGTGGGAAGAGCTGTGCCACGCTGAGGACCGGGGTGACATCCGTCTCACCCCGCTCTGGGCTGTGACCTCAAACACGGGCATGGCGCAAGTGGCTTTGCAGGCTTTTTCGGACCGCCGGCTGGCCCGGGCGCAGCCCGCCCTCGCTGCCTGCACGGCTGCCCACCCAGCAGCAATGGAGACCCCGGGACGTGGGTGCGCAGGGTTGTGGGGTGGCCCTGGCTGTGATGTCTGCATCTGCTGGGGCTCGCGGGCCAGCTGGGCCCTGGTGCCGTGCTGGGTGGGCAAACACCAAACTGGGCAAACTCACCTGTTTGCTCTTGTAGGCTGGGCTGGGGGGAGCAGGGCTGGTCCTGCGCTGTCCCCGCAGCGACGGGAGCGGGGCACGGGAGTCCTGCGGGATCCCTGTGGAGAGGGCTAGCTGCCCTGCATGCCGCACGATGGAATCACTCCCATGCACAGGCCCAGGGCCAGACCTGTGTAATGCTGGTCCCAGAGGATGCTCCACGCGTTTCCTGGAACAGGATCTTCATAGCGTGTCGGGGGGGTGACTTCAGAGCCCCAGAGCCAGGCTTGTTCATAGGGATTACGGCTGTTCTGCAGATCCTCTCCCCTCCTGCAGCTTGCAGTTCTACCTCTCTCTCTGGGCCAGTCCCACCATCTCCCCTGCAGCCAGGCAATTTCCTTCAGAGAAAAGTTGGGAGAAGCGGTGGGCATGTCACGAGGGCACACTGGAAATGTGTCAGAGAGCTTTAAGGAAAGGAGGTGAGTGTGAACTGAGGAACAGTCGAGGCAAAGGTCTTGCCTGGCAGGTTCCAGGAAGGCTGATTCTTTGCATGGCATGTGCTTGTTAATAAAGATAAGGCTCCTGTGCCATCTTGGAGGTGTTGTTAAATCCACATCCTAGGGCTGTCTGCTGCTTTTAACCCTTTGTAGCTTGCTACAAGAGCAAAAAGTCAGGGTGGAGCTGAATCTTTAGCAGCTGCTGAGAATTAGACACTGCAGTAACCTGCAGCTTCCTCCAAATCCTCTCTTGAGGTCTGTCTCAAGTCCTGGAGAGCCTTAATTTTCTGCAGCCTTGGGCTGTCTTTAAGTAGGTGGGTGTCATATCCTCCTTCACACCCCTCCCTGGTCTCTTCCAGCACGGTATTCTCAGAACAAAGGGTGAACGAGGCAAATCTAAGGGGCATTGGGCTGGGAAGCGGGAGGAATGTGGGCAGCAGCACTCTTGATATTGGAGAGGATGGTCCGAAGCACTTTGACCTCCAGCAGAGACTGGCAGTGAGCTATCCTGGGCGTTCACTTGGTTTGCAGGAGTGGGAGTTTAGGGTCCGGGGAGCGGGCTGGTTTGACGGGGACGGAGCTGCCGGTCCCAGATGTGCGTGTGTGCCAAAGGGCTGCGGCGTCCTGTGTTGCAAGAGAAGAAAGCGCTGCAAGAAACTATACTGAGAAGCAAACTGAAAATGAAAGTTCCTCTTAAATGACAGCCACAGTCGCAGCCTGCGACTCCTAAAGGTTTGGCAAACGGCAAGCGTGAAGAAGCACGTGAGTCAGCCGCTCCTCGGGCACTGGACTCCTGTGCTCCCCAGACATCCTTTGTGCTGAGCAGTCGGGTCTGCATCAGGAGTTCCCTGTTGTTCCTGGCTGAGGTCTAGGTCAGAGGCAGTGGGCTGATGTGAAACACAGCCGGTTGCACCTATAGACCAAACTGTTAAAGCTGCAGAGGCAGCTGAACTCTGGATGCATCCGCATCCTCCCCAGTGCTCAGGGCACCCTTAGCAGCGTGAAGTACGGTAGGAATTCGTACTGCTTCGGGTTACCCAGGAACTCCAGAGAGCTGCTCCGGGTCTGGTCTTGCTTCCCCTTGAGAGGCACCGGGGCCCTCCCATGCGAGGGGGGCTGCAGCGGGAGCCTCGCTAAGCACCCGAGGAGGGGCTGGGGATGGCAGCAGAGGAAGCTTCCTCCATGGAGGAGGGGACGGGGGCACGTTCATCCGCTCCGAGCACTCCCTGAGCTGTCTCCACTGCATCCCAGAGCAAAGAGCAAGGAGAGGAGCAGCTCTGGAGCCTGGGTCTCTGCGATACGGGCAAGTGGGAGCCAGCTCTCCTTCCAGCTCTACCCTCAGTCCCAGTTGCTGATCCTCGTCGCGTTTTCAGCTTTTACTTGGATGGGATGTTTGAGGTTGGGGAGGAAAAGGGAAATCCTGTCCTCGGAGGCCCATAGGAAAAAACAGCATCTCCATCTGTGTGTCACTATGGCTCAGATGCCCTGAATGCAGCTACGCAAATACACGATGGCTTTCTAAGCCAGGCTGATAAGCTTTGCACTTCCAGGCCCCCATCCCCACCTTGACTGTGGGTTGTACTTTACATTACTGCTTATGGTCTCAATTTATTTTTTCTTCTGAATAATCTTCAGTGTGAGGTTGTAAGCTTGGACCATGTGTTGCACTTCTAACCTTGAAGTTATTTATCTTCAGGTTACTTAGGTGGTTATTTATCCAGCGCTTTTTAAAATTTTTGACCGGAATACAACTTAAACTTCTGGGTGTTGATGTGTCTCCATGAACTTAGAGCTGGTGCGAATCAGAAAACCCACCAGTTTAGCCCTGTAGAAGTCTGGCCTGGGAACATGTGCTGGCATGCCAAACACCAGGCTAGGAGCTGCAGTGATCTTCCTCTAACCCTGACGGTAACTGCACGGTCTCACTTCCTTCTCTGCAAAAACCAGGGGCTGAGGTCAGTGCGATGAGCAGAGGGGTAAAGGAGCTGCCATGAGCCCTAAACCCCAGGTCTGGGGTTAGGATACCTGTGAGGTTCAGGTGCAGTATGAGCCGTGCGTTTGGTTCTCATTTAATTTTCTTATTCTGAATAGAGCTCAGAATGAGAAACATAACGAACAGGGGGAATTAGAGCCTCTGGATTTAGGAAAACAGAGAGTTCATCTCTTTTAGAAGTTACAGAGAGCAAGCCGGAGGTGCTTGCAAGGAGAAGTTGGGACTGTCGCCGCAGCTCCGTGTGGTCATGGGTCGGTTTGCTCGCGCCGTGCTCTGGACCGTGCAGGTCGGGGTAGCAGCATTTCGGGTAGCGGCAGAGCCCCACGGCTCAGCTCCCAGACACATCCCCCAGGTGCAGCCGGGGAGTCGTGGAGCCCTTTTGTGCCGTGATTTTTGCTTTCACCCCAGCATGGAGCCACTGCAGACGCTGCTGTTGTCTGGGCTGAGTAAGAGCCGGTGCTGCCCGTGGCACTTGCTGAGCGGGTCGGAGGGTAGCGGGCGGGTTTCCAGCAAGGGTGGGGAGGCGGTGAAGCGGGGTAGGGAGTTGGGTGACTTTCCTTTTCTGGCACATGACGGTCTACAAACACGTTACTGAGAAGAGTCAGGAAGAGAGGGGAAATCTAGCCAAGGGACTCGGTGTGGCCAGGAATCCGGGAGCGAGCGTGCCGGGAAGGGAGGAGCCAGGTCGCGGGCAGAGATAAAGGCAGGCAGCATCGCTCCCCTGAGCGCTTGGCTCGGCCAAAGGGGCTTCCTCAGGCTGGCCTGGGAGGCGTGCGAGGGAGCAAAGGGCCGCGAGGCTCCCGCGTGCCCCTGAGCTGCAGTGAGCTGGCTGCTCGCCACCCCGTTCACTTTCTGTCTCTCCTCGCCCCAGGTAAAGCTGGTACTCCCAAGCATCCCTCTGCAATGGCCTCGGGGAACGACGGTGACCCACCGAGGGCCCAGGGACGCCGGGGGAGCCACGGGCGCAGGCCGTCACAAGAGCTCAACTCAGGTAAAAAGGCTGCTGTGATATCCAGAGGAGGGACCATTTTCAACTCTCCCCCTCCGGTTTTTCTCTTCCCCTGCTGCGTTTCTTTGAAAAGGTGTTTTTTCATACCTCCAGGGCCCTTTGCAAGACTGGGATAACAAATCAGCTCCGTAAAGCTATGCGGAATTGAACTGGGAGAGCACACGCTGAACGCTTTCGGGAGGTGCTTGGCATTGGATTAGCGCGGTGGGCAGCAAGCGGGGCTTGGAGGCACGGGGAAAATAGCGTGCGGGGAGCTGCCGGACTGGCGGGGTGCCGGAGGGCACAGGGGCTGTGGCGTGGGGCAGATAGCCCCGGCTGGCTGCGAGACGTACGGCTGGTGCCTCTTGCCATTTACTTTCCCTTCCCGAGCACAAAAGGTGCTTGACGTTTAACACGCACAGAAAAACACACCTTGCTGAGCAGTGCCTGCTCTCAGGCAGTTGGTTTCCGTCTTGCTGCATCGGCTGCCGGATGAAACCAGGTCTCCAGCGTGCCTTGGCATAGCAGCAGTGAAAAGTTACGGCTCACCAGCATTCAGAAGCGGGTCAGTCTGTTGCTCGTGTGTGCCGAGCCCAGCAAACTGTGTAACTGTGTTTCACACTAATGGGTGAAACTGGGAACAGGGCTGAAAGGAACCGGGGAAAAACCTCAGCTCCCGTTTCATCCCAAAATGATAAAATGCCACTGCACAGAAAGCTGTTAAACACGGGTGACTTCTTAACCTGTTTTGCAGGTGGACCTGTAAATAAGGCTGAGTCACTGCAGCTCTGTCAATAATGGAGATCAGAAGTTATACCTAACTGCTTATCTAGTTGAGCTTAGATCCAGCTCAGAGCTCTTTTATTGGCCTAATGATGTTGTTTATACTCCGGTATTGCCTGGACTCCTCTCCATCTCGGAGTACCATTTGTGCTAGATCCTGTATGAATACACTGGAAGCAAAAATACTCTGTCCTTCCCTTACCAAAGTCTACAAGGTATGAAAATAAATAAATAAGAGCAGTTTACGTATGCTGATTTCCTGTTGAGGCCAATGAGATGCTGACGTGAAAACCAGTGAGAGGATCAGGCCCTGAACTCTAACCGCACTGTTTTACAGTCACGCTTCCTGTGTGCTTGTAAACACTTACTGGCAGTACTGGCATCCCTCCACTTCCCAAAACTCAGGGGGGTCCATCTGGAATTTGGAGGTGGGGTCTCTGCACTCCTCTGAGGGAGAAGTTCCTCATGAACTCCAGTGGAAGCAGAAACGTGCAGCTTCCACCGACACGCGCTATGGGATTCCAGGGCGGAAGAAGGCTTTCGTCAATGGGTATTAAGCCTGGCTTTCATTTAGGGCTCGCCTGTGCTCTTTGTTTATCTTTGGATGCGGTAGGGAGTGAAGACATTTATCTGCTGCTCAAGGGTTGGTTTGAGCATCTTTCTGAGCCCTTTTTCTACCAGCCATTGCTTAGGGCAGGGACAAGATGCTGCTGCTTCTGCCTAATTTGGGTGGCAATTTGCACTCGTGGTGTTTTTAGGGCATTGTAGACAAAGGCGGGAGCTTCATACTCCTGGCAGTATGTGATGAAGAGGAGGAGCAACTCAGCTCCTGAATAGTCACGCAAAGGGGAGCAAACGCTGCAGAAGGAGGGGTGGGAGGCCCAGCACCAAGTGTGCTGGGCTGAGCTCAGGGAACGGGGCTCACTTCAGAAAATTAACCTTGCCCTCCTTCAGTTCTCACCTGTACCATGGGGCTGCCAGGGTACGCGCACAGCTACAGGAAAGGTTTGGATGATTCCATCGAGGCTCAGATCTACGGGACAAGCCATGGGACGTGGCCGTCCTCACGCTTGCAGGTAACCGTGCCAAATGCAGCTCAGCCACCCTACACCGCTGAGGGACTCGTCCACATGACAAAAATATTGCTCATGTGGTCACACTTAGCTCCTTGTGTGGACCACGTTGGCTGGAATCCCAAAGCACCTTGTTGAGAAAGGTCATGTATCGCTATATCCAATTATCACTACTAGGGAAACGGCGAGAGACCTGACGCAAGTCTCTACAAGGATGTCCAAGGTGTCAGGGTTGTGCGTGGAAAGCCCGGCCACAGTTTGCGGTGTCAGATTGGCAACCGTTCTCTTCCTCAGATTACCTGGGCTTTCTCATCTGTCTGTGTGCGTTTAACACTCAGGTAACTTACCTAGAGAGATGTGAGATTTGGTCCTTGGCTGTTTATCTTCGCTCTGGACTTGACGTTGCATGTGAAACAAGTCATGAACCGATAAATAGTTGCTTAGGGTGTTAGTCATGCATCTGTGGGCATCTCCGTGTCTTCATCACAAAGGCCACCTGCAAAATGAGTAGGAAAAATGTGAGCTGCCTGTTCAAGCCTGGGTTCTCATGCATTCTCTAGAGCAACTAAAATCATTTAAACATACTTTCCTCTTGTCTGGTGCCCATGCAGTTCCTAGCTCCAGCACAGACACAGTATTGGACTTCCCAGTGAACCGCATCTCCCATCAATGTGTGGTTTGCGCATTTTAAAATAAAATTTTAAAAAGTCATCCTTCTGATGGCTGTGCTGGGAAATAACTCTGCTATAGAGTTCCCTCGTGACTCCTTTGTTCTGGCCTGCAAAGGATGCCCGAAAAAAGTCTTTTGTGAAAAACTCGATGGGGTAGAGGAAGATACATTGCCAGAGCTGAGATGCCCACCCACCTCGGGCATCCTGCGGAGCGCTGGGCCCAGCCTCCCTCTGCAGCTCAGTAAATGAGCAAATATGGGACAGGTCTCAGCTTGGGCAGCAAAGTACCAGAGCAAAACCCTGCTGCAGCCTCCGTCCCCTGCTGCAAGCTGTAACACCAGGTGTGTTGGTGGGACAACATTGACCACCAGAATTAAAGCAGGTTTCTTCAGTCCAGTCCAGAATCTGGACCAGAGAACCTCCCTGACAGATTAATTTCTATCTCAGAGCTAAGGCAGTTTGCCCATTAGCTCTGCAGAGAAGCTGTTTGAGAATATTGCTCCTCTTTTGGGTGGGAAGATATTTGTTCTAAAGAGCAGAATCAGGGGAAGGGCTTTGCGCTGTGCAGATGCCTCGGGGACAGCAGTTTTCCATGTCCCTGTCTAGAAGCTCTGCTCTCGGCTGCGACCTGCGCAGGATTATGCCAACACAGTGCCGCGTCCGGTCGGGCAGGAGTTGATGCTGGCTGGCATCGCTGTTGACGGGCGATGGGTTTCACAAGGGGCTGCCTTGCCTGGTGGAAGCTAACCCAAATCCATTAGCACAGATGCTGCTCGTCCCACACTTGAACTGCAACTCCCATACGGTGGGGTTGAGCTTCCACTCGAGGTAGAAATCTCCAGAGACCGTTCTCGGTTCCCTGGAGCTGTCTTCTCTCTTTGGAGGCAGTTGCTGTTTCTTCCGCTGTGCAAACAGATGCACTTCTCAGTGTAGTTACTGCCCATCTCCAGAGCTTGAAAGGGATGCTGCCAGGTTGCATCTGTCATTATTACAGTCTGTAGCAGGGCTATTTAATTTAGCTGTAATGAGGTCTGATGGATAACTTTGGTGAGCCCTGCCAGTTTTTACGGTAGCACAGCTGCTCTCCGGGAGACAGCAACAGTGAGAAATAAAGGATCTCGCACAGAAATGCAGATGTTGCATGTTGGAGACTGGCTGGGGTCTCGCCGATGTTGTCTACGGTGTGGATCCAGGCAAGAGGCTGTTGTTGGTTAGGTCCGGTCTAGGTGCTGAGCGCGCGCTGGGCACGGTGGGTCACTGCTCCGCGAAGCAGAAGCGGAACCCTTCCCTTGCAGGGCGCCTGCGCCCCCCCTGACATAGCCCCGACGATCCCACGGGGAGCCCAAAGATGCCAGAGATGCTCCAACCCCCCCGCCTCCTCCCAGCTGCTGGTACCGCGAGTCCGCAAGGCAAGTCTTGATCCAGATCGCCTTCTTTTGAGCAGCAGGGACGCAGAGATGGTCCCAGCGGGTGCTGTGGGGCTGGTACCGCGAGTCCGCAAGGCAAGTCTTGATCCAGATCGCCTTCTTTTGAGCAGAAGGGACGCAGAGATGGTCCCAACGGGTGCTGTGGGTTAGCACCCGGGGGGGAAAAAAAGATCTGTGTTCGCCTGCCCTGGTTACTAAAAATAGCGCCTGGGGTAATTAAAACCAGGGATTTTTTTTGGTACACTTATTTCCTCTTTTGTTCTGGCAGTGTGTTTACCCTCCTCTCGCTGAAACTGTGAGTCAGTCGGTTTCGTTTTCTGGCTCTCGGTGGAGCGGTCGCTGGCCCCCCCGGCTCCTCCGTAAGGTGGGATTTGTTTACCGCCAAATAAACCCGTTCCTGCAAAGCCAAAAACAGTCCCCTGGAAACACAGGAGCTGGGCTTGTCATTTCCCTTCACCTTTATTTACCCAACCCGAACTCAGTGTAACCCGAGTCTCCACATGACAGGTCCTCTCCCTTCCCCGCACCCCATCCGGGGCTGGGCCCATCTCCCCGGAGCCGCACGTGGGACACGTAGACGTAACCAGCTGGAAAAACTCGGCGCTGAGCGGCACGGCGTATTCGGGAGGCTTGGACACGGGGTTTTATGGGGCAGCGTGGCCAGGACAGCTGGGTCCACCAGGCCGGGTCCTCACGTCCCAGCTCTGGCAGGAGCATCTCTGCACTGGAAATGGAATTTGCAGTGGCCAGCAAACTGTGTGCCCGGCCTGGTGGGTGGATACGGTGGGAAGCTGAGAAAGGGTTTTAGCTGGGTCGGCTGCACCGGGCTGCACTGCTGCCAGGCAGCGTTGCTGGTGCAGACGTACTGATCCGCAGGACGATCACCGAAAGCCGTGGGCCTGCAGGGTCCTCCGCTCCTGCTGGTGGCCCAAATAGCTCATTTACCTGGGCTTTGCAGCTCGTTGAATGTCTGTGAGTCTCCACCCCGGAAGGTGATACCCTGCCAAAGGAGCAGGGCTCTGATCCGGCCATACCACTCCTGTCCCCCACAAGTTTTGCATCTTAGAAGAGAAGCCGGGA
>NW_010564620.1:3951-4161 GCF_000687285.1 Phaethon lepturus | reverse complement strand
GGGAGGCGGGGGGCCGCACGGGCAGGCAGGCAGGTAATTGGGAGCGACGTGTGAGAGCCAGGCTCCCAAACCAATTACCTTAATTGTGCTCAGGCAGCACATGGCAAACAGTTAAAAATAACCCTCCCAGCCCGGGGGGAGAGTGGCACCATCAGCCAGGAGAAGGAAGCAGGGGGCAGAGCACAGATGGGGCTCACTACACATGTGGCT
>NW_010564620.1:3230-3820 GCF_000687285.1 Phaethon lepturus | reverse complement strand
GCTGCCACGCCGCAGGAGGAGCTGAGAGCCCTGGAAACTGGGCTCCCCAGGGAACGATGCTGCAGCCCAGGATTGGCAAATGCCAGGATCTCTGCTGGGATGCCTGTGCCTGTCCTTGCTCCAGACACTGGGCCTCGAAGGAAGGCACCTCTGCAGCCCTGCTGGCCCAGAGAGGTGGATCTGGCAGGGAGACACTGGCATCTCATCCCCTGTACCCCAGCGCAGCACCTTCCCGGGGATGCCCGGGATCAGCCTCCCCTTTTCTCAGCTTGGAGCCAAGAGCCATCCAGGCTGGTGTCTGCTCTGCAATGCCAAGGGCACTCAGGCAGTGCCACTGTGAGTTTGAGCACACTCACTGCAGACCTCAAACCCCACAGCATCAGCTGCACCCATGCCTGAGACACCTCTGGTCCCCAGACCACGCTCAGCCCCATCGGCTGCCCCATGGGACACATGGCTGGGGAAGATCCCAGACCCACGTGCTTCACCCCAACACCTCTTTGCCTACAAGACGTCCTATCCCCAGCCCTGCAGCTACAGCCGGAGGACGCGGCCACCCAGGTGCGGGGTGAGGACCGCAGCATTGCCCC
>NW_010564620.1:2440-3171 GCF_000687285.1 Phaethon lepturus | reverse complement strand
CTCCCCCAAGATCAGCTGCTCTGAGCATCCCCAGGGGACACAGGACAGGGAGGCAAAGTGGCCCCGGCACATGCCCGCAGCTCAGCGCTGGGGAGGGCGGCAGGGCCCATCACGCTGCCCCAGGCACAGCCGTGGCAGCACAGGCAGCCCAGGCTGGCACCGAGTCCGCGCCACCAGTCCCACTTCGGGCTGTGACAATAACAGCCGTGAAGCGTCCCCCACCCAGCCACCCCGGCCCCGGCTCCCCGGCGCTGCCGGCAGTGCGGTCCTACCACCCGGCTAAAATTAACCACCCCGCCAGCCACCCGCCATGTGTAAACAGAATTGCCCGGCAGCGGGGTTTCTTGCCTGGAAAGCAGCTCCGTGCAACAAGTGTGCCATGGGCACGCACAGGGGCAAGAGCCAGAGCTGTTGGGTAGCCACATGGCCGGTCCCTGTCCCCATCCTCCCAGCACCACCAGCACCTGCGCCATGGCAGCGGACAGGGAGGGGGCGGGGCAGTCACCCATCGCCAAGGGACCCGTCTCTTCGGGAGGGGACCACGCACCCTGACCATGGCCAGGCTCTGCCCTGCTTGGGACCCGCCCCCGTGGCTTACCCCTAGGGTGCTCCTAGCCCGGTACCACAGGGTGCTGGGGCGCTACCCCCCTAAAATGTGCCACGGGACCAGCTGGGCCACAGCAGAGGTGACGGTCCCAGGGCACAGCTGGGCAGCAGCTGCACGGGTCCCT
>NW_010564620.1:1751-2367 GCF_000687285.1 Phaethon lepturus | reverse complement strand
TCCCAGAGGGCCCAGCCTGATGGATAGGAGCCTCTCCATTTTTTTGGTTCTCGGGGCCATCATCCATTAGGGAGAGTTAAATTTAGGTTACAGCTGATCCCTTATTACCTCGCTGCTAATCAGAGCGCGAGAAGATTATTAATAAGCACATTAAAATATTGGCGAAATGCTATTTTTGGGAGGTGAAGTCACAGTTTTAATCTGGTTAATTGATTGAGTCATTTCTCTTTCCCCCCATCAGCGACCCGTCCTTGGCTAGCTCCCCAGGGCACCCAGCTGGGAAGGGACCCCACCCCAGGGCCCGCCTGGCCGGGCACCCCATGCCCTCTGCGGTGAGCCCTGTGGGGCCTCCTTCACCTCTGCAGGGAGGACAGAGGGGCTTGTTGTCCCCCAAAAGGGGCTGACTGGGGAGGGTAGAGGGTGGAGGATGGCATCCGGGTGACCCATGTGCCACATGGACCCGAACAGTGGCTGGGGAAGAAGGAATGCTGCAGAGGGGAGACGGCTGTGCAAGCCCCACAGCCCGCTTCCAGCTCCAAGCTCTAAGCCTTAGAGGGGCACAGACCTGCCCAGCTTTGGGTTTCACCCCACTTCGGCTTCTCCCACCACTCAGGAG
>NW_010564620.1:1114-1562 GCF_000687285.1 Phaethon lepturus | reverse complement strand
CGCGGTCCCGGCAGGACACCCGCTACGGACCCAGCCCCACAGTGCCCGGCTGAAAAGCCCCAGACGCTGGGACAAGGACCTATAGGACACCCTTGCCAGTGATGGGGACAGAAGCACCCTGACGTCCCCTTCCCTCTCCGCTCCATCACCCGCAGCTCTGCCCCTCACACCCGCGGCTGGACTCAGCTGACTCATCCTCTGCTCCCCTCTGCTCCGGGCTAGTTGGCCAGTGTCCAATGGAGCCAAACTGGCAGAGAT
Organism: Phaethon lepturus; assembly: GCF_000687285.1. Taxonomy (NCBI): domain Eukaryota; kingdom Metazoa; phylum Chordata; class Aves; order Phaethontiformes; family Phaethontidae; genus Phaethon; species Phaethon lepturus. The sequence goes on along the minus strand of NW_010564620.1, from coordinate 1,304 downwards.
GGACCCCGCACTGCCTGCAGGCACACCCAGCCCCTGGGTGCTTGACACACCGCTCAGCCAGGTCCACGCTTACGCTGGCACCTCTTCGCCTATCGCCATGTCGTGGGCTGGTGCGCAGCCCTGAAGGGCCCATGGGGATGGGAGGCGATGGGAAATGGACATGGGGAGCGTTTCCCGGGGCCAGGCGAAC
>NW_010564620.1:0-947 GCF_000687285.1 Phaethon lepturus | reverse complement strand
CCCCTGGGCAAGGAGGGGACAGAGCCTGGGAGGGTTTTTCTGGGCAGGCTGAGCCCTGGCGAAGGCGGTGCAAGTCCCAGCCCCGCTCCAAGGTGTGACGCTGCCACGTTGGCCCAACAAGGCCTCCCCCATGCTCCTGGCTTGGTGCATCCCACCCCAGTACCGTCATGGCTCAGGGTGGCAGCCTGGAGGTCCCCAGCAGGGCCAGGCCATGGGGAGGGCAACATACCCCAGGCACGGGGACACAGGGATAGGGGCAGGAACTGGGCATCCAGGGTCCCAGCACACACAGGCACACGACAACCTCCCCAACACATGCCCACTGGGGTCATGAGGTGGGTCTGGGCTCACACACAGGAGAGGGAGTCCTGGCCAGCTGGCTGGGCTGCGCAGGGGTGGCAGGGGGACGTGGGTCCTGCCACAGCTGTGACAGCACACAGCTCTGTCCCCAGGACCAGGCAGCATCCCAGGATATGAGCACGGGTGGCTGCAGGCACCAGGGTGTGTCCCTCGCACCCAGGGCTTGTCTGGCCGGATGGATGGAGGGTGCAGCCCTGGCCCTGGAGGCGGCGGATGCCTGGCACTAGAGGGAAGGGTCGGACTGGCTGCAATTTATTTGCACAGCAGTTTTCTCACTGCACCAGTCCCCTCCCTGAATAAAACATTCCCATCAACCCAGGTCCGCAGGGGACCTTCAGGGGCTCTCATTGCCTCCTGTGACCATCTTCAGCTTTGCTCCACACAGAGCCCAGTGCCTCCGGCTGAATCGCTCAGCACCACTCAGCACTTAAACAGCATTTCCCCCCTCCCCAGATAACCCCACCAGACAGAAAGCCCCTCCCGCGGAGCAGAGCCCCCATGTGCCCCAGGGCAGCACCTACCTTGGGAGAGGGTCCCGGTGACAAACTGGTAGAAGAAGCGGATCCCCCGGCCCAGCTGCCTCTTGC
>NW_010564619.1:327-591 GCF_000687285.1 Phaethon lepturus | reverse complement strand
CGCTCTTGCAAAACACCAGTTTGCTTGTCCGTGCGACAGCAGCAGTGTTTGCAGATCCCACACCAGCATTCAGTGCCCTTGCTGGCCAGGGAAGGACCCCCGACGCCCACCAAGGGTCCCTAACCATTGCTACCACCATCGGCCGAGCACCCCAGGGGCTGTCTCCAGGCCACCTGGAGTATGGAGTGATCAGCAGAGGAGCACAAGGCCCTGAAGCCGTGGGGAGGGAGCATGGGCGGTGGAGATAAAGGGCAGGAGGCCAGG
>NW_010564619.1:0-203 GCF_000687285.1 Phaethon lepturus | reverse complement strand
GCCCCTCTGGTGCAGGCGGGCTGCTGCCAGCAGATACCGTGTCCCACCACCAAACCCGTCCCCAGGAGCGGCTGCATTTCCAAGGGAAGACAAGATGTCATCACTGCACAGTGAGGACGACAAGCCCCGCTCCTCCCCTGGTGTGGCACGGGGACCTCTCGGGATGGGAGGCACAGGGCCAGCAGCCAGACCTCCTCCCCACT
>NW_010564618.1:16128-17787 GCF_000687285.1 Phaethon lepturus | reverse complement strand
CTTGGCTCCTGCAGGGTTGCCTCCTGGGGTTTTTACACTTATCCTCCTCCTCATGGTTAGCAATGGAGGAGAATGAGGCCAAACCCTGCCTCTCTTTCCCCATGGCTGTCTCGAACGAGGGGATGCACCCCGGTGCCCCAAGGTGCTGTGCCGGAGCCAGGGGATGTCCCCAGGGGAGTGTGGGCTGGCGCTGCAGGACCTTTCCCCTGCTGGAACCTGTTCCCAGCAATATGCTTGGTTGACCTGTTCAACCAAAACGGCTGTAAAACTGGAGATGATTAATCAGGCTCAGAGAGTTTCCTGCCGGAGGAGCCCTCCGCCCCTCGGGGGCCAGAGTGGCATTCCCTCCCGGCATGGCTTGGAGCGGGGCTGGCAGTCACAACTCAGCCAAAGTCACTGCGATGCCCTGCCTGAGCCCCCGTGCCCACAGATGCCTCGTCCCAAACTGGGGGTGTCTACTGGGATTCAGAGCCCAGACGGGAACAGCGGAGGGTGACAGCACTACTGAGGAAAGATGGATCTGATACCGCTTTAATGAGCAATAGTGGTAGGGTCAGGCTGGGCTGCTGTCTTTCTCCCAAACCCCACACAATGGCCATAGCTCCAGTGTTGTCTCTCTCCCCAGGTACCCTGCAGGGGTGGGTGGCATTGTGACCCTCATGGAACCATGGATCCCTCAGGAACTGAGGAGCAAATGGACCTTCCAGACTATTCCAGCTGGATGCAGGTCATTAATTCAGTGTTTTAGCCACCAGACCTCACTGCTGCTTTGTGTCTGAGATGCACATGGTGCTTCCCAAAGCCAAGCAGGGGTCTTCGCTGTGGGCAACACTCAAGAGGTCCATTCTGGAGCTGCTGGCAGACGGCGTAACGAGGGGTGAGGGCTGCAGGCTGCAGATTGGCAGGCTGAGGATGCTTGGCAGGAAGAGTTTCTGCAAGGGAGTTGCACAGCCCCGGGTAGGTACCCAGAGGAGGGATCTCCAGGCCTGGGGCTTTGCAGTACAAAGCCACAGCAGATCTGATGTCATGTTGGTTACATCCTGCTCTAAGCAGGAGATCAGGCTGGGGATGTCCTTGCCTGTCCCTGCCAGCGGTATTCAGGGAGTGCCCAGCTGCCACCCCATACGCAGTGCTGGAACAACACCTGGGGACGGCGTGTGCCTGCTCAGCACCAGGGGAATAACCCCGCTCACCCCTCGCTGTTGGGCACACAAGCTTCCCCCTGCTGCCATTTCACCCCTTGGGGTCACCCATCGCCCTGGCCAATTTGACTTCACTTAGTGGCCCTCTGCCCTGACCTGCAGCGGGGTAGCTGGGAGACAGGCTGCAGGTTTAGGATGGCAGCAGGGACAGGCTCCAAAGAGGGTCCGGGTGGGCCCCCAGCAGAGATGTGCTGTGCCCCAGCGTTGGATGTGAGAACGCGTCCCTCCCTCATTCTCCGACGCTTAAGCTTCTCCCACTGCAGCTTCCTTGCAGAAATGTTTCCTTTCCTTTGTGCCTGCCTTGGAAAAAAAAAAAGAAAAGAAAAAGAAGGGAGGAACTGATAAAGTCCGTTTACCCATCCAGATAGCATCGGCCCCAAACAGCCAGCCAGCATGGGCTGTGCTGGGGCTGGCGCGTGCCAAGGCTGCCTGGAGCTGGGCAGCGATGTCTCGGCTT